>NC_090300.1:29036617-29336911 GCF_039906515.1 Pseudorca crassidens
ACTTTGTAGTTTTAGAAATGAAGAACACATCACTAACAGGTACCCAAACACTGAAACATACATACCTGGATGACTGATACAGCTCAGAGCATAGTTTTCCAAAGTCAGTCCTGAAAGATGCAGCCCAGAGGTGGCCAGGATCACTGACCAGAGATCCACCAACAGGGCAGGTTATGCTGAATTCTCTAGACAGGTACATCTTCCCATGGATTTTGACATGTGCCCTATACATCTTCAATAATTTCAACTCTGCTTTCCTCCTCTGCTTTTTTTTTTTAGCCCATATAATTTTAAGTAAAACCTTCTTTCACCAATTAAAGCCCCCTTTTTCCCCTCTCCTAATCCTCAAGTGTACCTGACACAACCAAACATAAAATTGGAAAGTTAAGAAAGTATATTCTAAAAATGAACTTTTTAATTTAGATGAAATTGGATCTCATCTTTTCTCCTCCCTCAAATTTCTAACTTCCTTGAACCTTTAAAATCTTTACCAAAATTAGTCTAAGTAGCCCTTTACGATTGGCAGGATCTAAAGCTCTTAGGACAGTTTCAAAGAAAAAGGCGTTAGAAACAACCCTGAGACCAACAAGACTTTGATGCCTTTCTACCAATCCCAAAGGTCCCAACTTGGAGGGATCAAAGCTGTCTTTCCTGGTACCTTTTGGCTTCCTGGTTATTCTGCTTTCCCTCCTCCCACTGTGGTCCTAGACCGGGACACCTGAGATTCTGAGTTCTCCGGGGAACCACTGGCCCAGGGCAGGCAGTCTTCCCCCAGCCCATTCTCCAAAATTCCCTTCTTCCCTTCTTTCCCCTTCTCTAGTCTTAAAAACAATAATGGCAAATATTTAGAGAGGACTTTCAGTGGGGCTGGAACTATGCCACCTTCCTCACACACAGGAGCTCACCATTTATCTGTTCCTCTGATGGAACAAGCATCCTCCCTTCAAATGTAAATTAGAGGCCTACAAAGATTAGGTAACCTGCCCAAGGAAGGTAGACAAAATAAAAGATTCAAAATCAAATCTGTTGGGCTTCCCTGGTGGTGCAGTGGTTAAGAATCTGCCTGCCAATGCAGGGGACATGGGTTCAAACCCTGGTCCGGGAAGATCCCACATGCCGCGGAGCAACTAAGCCCATGCACCACAACTACTGAGCCTGCACTCTAGAGCCTGTGAGCCACAGCTATTGAACCCACATGCCACAACTGCTGAATCCCATGCACCTAGAGCCTGTGCTCCGCAACAAGAGAAGGCACCGCAATGAAATGCCCGCGCACCGCAACAAAGAGTAGCCTCCGCTCACCGCAACTAGAGAAAGCCCGCACACAGCAATGAAGACCCAACGCAGCCAATAAATAAATTAATTTTTAAAAAAAGAACATAAAGAAATGTGGTATTTCTTTCCTACCTGATTTTTTATGGCAAAAGCCTTGATGGTGTCTCTCTAGAGAAGTGACCAGGATCAGATGTTCCAGAGCATTTCAGTACCTCTGGTGAGTAGCAGTTCTACTGGTGTCCTGTCTCCTCCTTCCCTTCTTCACAAACTGAGCTCCCACCACAGCCCTCCTCTTTTCCTTTCACATCCTATATTCAGCTCTCCACTACAAGTTGAAAGATCACAGGTGAAAAATTTAAAAAAAAGAAAGAAAGAAAGGAAGGGAGGAAGGGAGGGAGGGAAGGAGGAAGGAAGGAAGGAAGATAGATCACAGGGTCACTGGAATAAATCACTATGTGAAAAAATAAACAGCTAAGAAATACAAATCAATTGAAGAGTTTTCTTTCTAATTTAAAGGAAACCTGGAAAATATTTTTATCTATCTATAATATTTCCATCAATCTCCTTTTTCAATTACATTTCACAATAGAGAGCTGTGTCATTCATTTTGCAAAAAGCAAACATCATATTCCATATCAACCTGTTAATTTCTTCAAATCAGATTTTCTTTAGTTAACTGGAATGTCCACTGACTCTCTAATATAAGTATGAATTGGGATACCATTGACTTTGTTAAATATTAGTCTCCTATTCTACACACCAGCCTGGAGTGCCCTTTGGACAAAGCAAGTTATTAATGGGTGCAGTGTAATTCACATTTTCCCTGAGCATCTTTCTGCTCTGACAGAACGGAGCTCAGCTTTCTCATTCATTCTACAAGGGGCAGCCATGCTAGGTTTCCTAAAAAGTGATCAATTTGATCGCCAACAGCCAGGATTTTCCAAGCCCCAAACTATTTTTTAAAAGGTAATGTTAAAAAGAGTTCCCGTTATTCTCAAATAAGCAAAATAATTTCCTAAGTGCCTGCACGATCCTAGAAACATAATTAGGCACCATTATGAAGAGTTAAGACAGGTTTAGCACCTGGGATGAAGGGACAGTTGGCTCTGAATTGACTCATTTGTGACCTCTCAAAGGGAGGCCTGGTAATCTCCTGCAAAAACAAACAAAACAAAAAGTAACAATATACTGTTATCTTAATGTTGGGGCTTTTTTCTGCTTCAGTTTTTCCAAGTCTTAACCATCTCATTACTCCCCACACTACCAAGTTAACATGCTCTCTGCCACCTATGCTCAATCCAACAGTCCACTCACTAATGCCCACATCTGCTTAACCCCTCTCACCCACATTAGATCGCCTCTGTCTTTACCTTGGCTTTTATGTATTATTCACATACACTAATGTATTCTTGATTATGTGTTGTCTTGTAATCGTCACATTTTGCTATTTTATTCTTATTCACCTTCCTAACTTCATTGCTTGCTCTTTGCAGGTAAAAGATACATATTTTCTTCTTTTTATGTTCCCCATGGCCTTACTGTATTATGTACGTAGGAAAAGTTTAGTTAAATTCATTATCAGGGATATTTCCCTTCATAGAGCAGGGATGGTACTAGGTCAAAAAAGGGCCAAACAAAACAATGGTCAGTGGGAAATGCGCCACCAACAGATGAGTGAAAAGACTGAGAGAGGGCTTCCACACCTCGATAATCAGTCTTCTTCATTCACTCACCTCATTATTTATTCAACAACAACTTATGAACACCTGTTCACTGTGCTGAGTATTAGGGGCACAAAGATGGCACTGGAGTTTTTGAACCCACATGGGTTGAAAATCTTTCAAAATAATCTTTGCCCTAAATCTTGCAAAATAGTTTTTGTCAACTTTTTCCTAATCCTTTCACAAAGGAGTAAATAATATAGCCCCGATTCTTCCCTAGGGGAACCTTTTAAGTGTTACTCTTGCAAACACCAGATAGAGAAATAAAGAAATCCGCCGGCAAAGTAGAGAAGAACAGAGAGAACTCGCCTACATCTTGTCCCCACTGCCTCACTGCATGGGCCACCGCGATGGTCACCTCCATGACCAGCTGCAGTTAAATTCATCATAGTCCTGTGTATTTGTACACTTGGGCTCTGACTTGGGTTGCCTTCTGAGCATTGAGTGGCTGCTAGAGTTTCCACCAAGGTCTTTCTACATCCATTTACTTCAAAGCCCCAGTACGAAGCCCCTAGTAAGGGAGTTTAAATTCATTCATTCAAGTACTCAACAAATAACGTACTATTTGACTGGACTAAGCATGGAGATTTAAAGATGAATAAGAATCAGTTTCTTCTAAAACAACATTCAATGCAATGCTGACCAGGTTCAACTATAAATGCCTGAGAAGTTTAACTAAAACTGATTTTTTTTGGTAAATGATATAAAGTAATCTTATGATGACTTCTCTTCGATCAACAAATTAGAATCATCCCCTAATTCATTTGCTGTTTTAATCTGGATTTAAAGGGACCTCCTTGTATACTATACATCACTTATTGTAGGGGTTATTCAGCGTATATCATATATAATCCTGGGTTGGAAGTTTCTAACTGTAGCCAAGGCAATTGTAGTATATGGAATGGCAATATGAGGCGGCTAAAAGGGGTGTGCATGTGTGGGTTTGTGTCTGTGTGCACACGCACGTGTATCTACACACATGCACAAGCAAACATATGCCCTGAAGAGAAAATAAGAATGGGAGAAAGAGACAGGGACCAAAGACTTTTGAAGAAAACAAAAACAGAAGTTTTTGGAAAAGCATTTAGCATGTGAGAAATTCATGTAACTCTCTTTCTTCATTAAAGCAAAGTGCAAGTCAGAGGTAGGCAAGACCCCAACCAGAATACCTATGTAAAAGCATGTGGGGAGTCAACAAATATTTAGAGTCCAAAAATGGACTCAGACAAAAAGAAAAAAAGTAGATTATACAGAAGGACTTGGAAAAAATAACTTTCCCAAGAACAGACACTGGAAGCTGCTGGCACGACCACTCTGACCTTCCCTACTTCGTGTACGGGATTTGGTCACTCAAGCCCAGAGGTTCAAATGTCATTTGACTTGTGCAGTTGAATGAATAGGTGTGAAGAGTTAGAGTTGCTCACTGAATGGTTAAATCAGCGTGTAAAAAAAAAATTGGTTTCTTCTCACAAGGCCCTTACTCCAGAGTTCTCCCCATTATCCCTGACTAACACCAAACAGGTGCCGACTCAGGTTTGAAACCCAAATACTTAAAGTAGGTACAAGTGCAGAAGTGATAAAGGGATGGCCTGGGCAGAGAGGGACAATGTGCAAAGCTCACCTCCCACCCTGTGCCCTTAGCTCCACCCGGACGGGTACACTAATGGATCCACCACGCCTCAATGGTGTAGACACAGCTCCTCCACTGCAGCCTGTCCAAGGGGCAGGGAAACCTCTGCCCCTCTGTTAGCGAAGCCAAGGTTAATAATATTATTTTAGTTGAGAAATAGGAAACTACTTTAAATGTATACCTAAAAGACACAAAGTAGAGTTTATTGATCCAAGCTTAAGTCAAGAATATCCATAGGAGACCGTGATTGGAACCATTTGGAAGTGCGAACCAAAGGGGAGGCCTTAGTCCCCAGTACCCCCCTGAAGCCTCACACTCTAAGTTCAACATTAAATGAATATAACTAACTTGTAAACTGAGGAAATTACAATCTATGAAGTGGGAATCAGTTCTTCTCAGGGCCTACTGACCCATGATACCCCATGGTCCCAAGCTCAGCAACTCTTCTGCTCTGAAGGCCATGAAGATTCTTCCTGGTCCCTAAAGTCCTAGATGAGGGATGAGGTCCCTATATCCGACTCCCTAGCCTTCACCCCTTTTCCTGATGTTTCCACGAAGCCAATCAGGGCTCTAAAAGAGGAAGCCATGGCTGAGCTCCAATGGACTGTTGCCAAGAGGAATCAGGCCAAAGTCGCCTGATCTTCTGATGTTTAAATGGAAGCAGAAATCCATACTTTTATGTGCCATCTGATTTTTAAATCTGGCAAACAATCTGAATTATTATAAACACCAGGGGTGTCTAACTAGAACCCCAGTCTATTAATTTTGGTTCTGTACCTCCCTAATTTTGTTACTTCACTTGGCCTCCCAAAGGGTCTTGGAGGAAATGCTGTGTTTCTGTAGAAACACTTCAAGAAAACTAGCTCATTCTAAGGGCCAGGAGGAAAATATTTAGTCCCTTAATGTGTCAAAACCCAACCTCGGTTATGCACCTCTTACCATATGATCTCAATGAGGGACATTTCCAAGTGTCAGCTCCTCTGAAAGAAGAGGGTCCAACAGGTCAAGAGCCCATCAATCAGATTCCTAGCTCAGGTAACTGGATCTGCCTACCATCCCAGGATCTTTTTCTTCTCGTTTATTATTTACATCCCATCTACTCTCCCCCAACCCCACCCCGACTTTGGACTTCTCTGGCTAAGAAAATTCAACACACAAGTGTTACCCAAGTTCCTATCATATAATGTTCCAATATCATCAACACTTCAAGTATAATTTTCTCAACATATTTTGTTTTCTTCTCCAGCACCTATTTCTATACTTCTGGTAACAGCACCAATTTTAGTTTTGGGGTTCTACTCATTCCCTATAATCTATCCATGCCATTTGACTGAAGCTCCTGTCCAAGCCAATCAGCACGTCACACTCTCTGGCCATAGTGATTTGGTTTAGGGATGGCCATATCACCCAGCTGGAGCCAAGAAAACAGAAGGCTTTTGTGGAGCTTTCTGTAATGAGAGTCCCACACACTCCCCTTGACCCATATTCATGAGGATGTAGAGGCCAGAATAGCTGCAGCCATCTTGCCTCCACGAGGAAAGAACCCAGGGCTGAGAAAGAAGCCCAAACCAACACTCAGCAGAAAACAGTGACAATGAGTGAAGAGAAAACCCCACACCTGGCAGGGCTGAGTCTTGAATCCCACCGTGCTAACGCCTTTGTGCTTCTTTGGTTACTTGAAACAATATATTTTTTTAACATCTTTATTGGAGTATAATTGCCTTACAATGGTGTGTTAGTTTCTGCTTTACAACAAAATGAATCAGTTATATATATACACATGTTCCCATATCTCTTCCCTCTTGCGTCTCCCTCCCTCCCACCCTCCCTATCCCACCCCTCCAGGTGATCACAAAGTACCGAGCTGATCTCCCTGTGCTATGCGGCTGCTTCCCACTAGCTATCTACTTTATGTTTGGTAGTGTATATATGTCCATGCCTCTCTCTCGCTTTGTCACAGCTTACCCTTCCCCCTCCCCATATCCTCAAGTCCATTCTCTAGTAGGTCTGTGTCTTTATTCCTATCTTACCCCTAGGTTCTTCATGACATTTCTTTTTTCTTAAATTCCATATATATGTGTTAGCATACGGTATTTGTCTCTCTCTTTCTTACTTACTTCACTCTGTATGACAGACTCTAGGTCTATCCACCTCATTACAAATAGCTCAATTTCATTTCTTTTTATGGCTGAGTAATATTCCATTGTATACATGTGCCACATCTTCTTTATCCATTCATCCGATGATGGACACTTAGGTTGCTTCCATCTCCGGGCTACTGTAAATAGAGCTGCAATGAACATTTTGGTACATGACTCTTTTTGAATTTTGGTTTTCTCAGGGTATATGCCCAGTAGTGGGATTGCTGGGTCATATGGTAGTTCTATTTTTAGTTTTTTAAGGAACCTCCATACTGTTCTCCACAGTGGCTGTATCAATTTACATTCCCACCAACAGTGCAAGAGGGTTCCCTTTTCTCCACACCCTCTCTAGCATTTATTGTTTCTAGATATTTTGATGATGGCCATTCTGACTGGTGTGAGATGATATCTCACTGTAGTTTTGATTTGCATTTCTCTAACGATTAGTGATGTTGAGCATTCTCTCGTGTGTTTGTTGGCAATCTGTATATCTTCTTTGGAGAAATGTCTATTTAGGTCTCTGCCCAATTTTGGATTGAGTTATTTGTTTTTTTGTTATTAAGCTGCATGAGCTGCTTGTAAATTTTGGAGATTAATCCTTTGTCAGTTGCTTCATTTGCAAATATTTTCTCCCATTCTGAGGGTTCTCTTTTGGTCTTGTTTATGGTTTCTTCTGCTGTGCAAAAGCTTTGAAGTTTCATTAGGTCCCATTCGTTTATTTTGAAACAATGTTTTTTAAAGCCAGGTAAACTGGGTTTCTATTACTTGCAACAATGAGTCCAAACCGATAACAAAGAGCAGTAACAGACGTAATTTACAAAAAGAAAATGGAAAAAGGCAGGGTGTCAATTCCTCAAAGGATAGAGAGTATTTGGAGATCCCGAATTGGGAAAGAAAATTAACCATAATTATATTTTCTGAATAGATTTACATCTAGTAAGAAGCATTTTTTTTTTTTTTTTTTTTTTGCGGTACGCGGGCCTCTCACTGTTGTGGCCTCTCCCGTTGTGGAGCACAGGCTCCGGACGCACAGGCTCAGCGGCCATGGCTCACGGGCCCAGCCGCTCCATGGCATGTGGGATCTTCCCGGACCAGGGCACGAACCCGTGTCCTCTGCATTGGCAGGCGGACTTTCAACCACTGCGCCATCAGGGAAGCCCAAGAAGCATTTTTTTTTCCATAATTTGTTATTTACCACCACCACACCTAATCTCAGAAATTCAGTGTATCAGTGAACTACCGAACAGTCAGTTTATGGTTGCTCCCACAGCAATCAACAGTGTTACAGATTATATTCATAGCCTAAAGGCTTCCTAGCCTATGGCTTCTTTGTACCTTTTTTTCCTTCCCTTCATCTACAAAGGTTCTCCCCACTTCTCTCTTAAGTCATCTCTAGCTAAAGATGACAAACTGAGTAGTAATATAGTATGAGAAATAACAGATATTTCTTGTATGAGGCAGGGCAGGGCAATCTAGCTATAATAATGAACATTCAAAATCAACAAATCATTAAAATCAGGACATTACTAACCTACACCTCTAGACTCTACTCTTTCTCTGTGAATAATTCTTGTTTCCCACTTACTGTGCCACTACTGTCACTTACAGTGCCACTTACTGTCACTAAGCACAGCTCAAACTCCACCATGACTTCCTTCATTGCCCTCATTCCATTTTAGCACGAGTTTATTGCGAAGATCTGAGGTACTAGGTATTGCACCAATATCTGGAGGCAATCAAATGGTGACTAACACTGAGACCTGGCTCTCAAAAATTTACAACCTAGGAAGGGAGTCAGTAAACCACAGATGACAGCAATGGCAAACGCACAGGACTCCTTCACCCACTGCCGACGTCACTCCAATAGCAGTTCAAACCCACGGAGCCTGGAGTTGCCTCAGGATTCCCTTTTCAGCATGGCCCCACACACAGCCCCTACCAGGGGGCCAGCCCTCAAAATCAACTGAATGTCACCTCCAGAACCGCAGTACAAACTGGAATGAAATAAGCAGGAAAAGAAGAATCTTCTGACTGGAAGATTCAAGGAAGACTTTACAGAAGAGGCACCCTTTGAGACCTTGAAAAATGAGCGAGCATAGAGAGAGAGATGCAAATCCCAGTTAAGGGAGAAAAGTCTTAGAGGTCTCCCCACGGAGCACTGGGTCTGACAAAATGGAGTTCTTAACTAAGTATCTATGTTGTATTACAGCATCTTATCACCATGTAATTTTTAATTACAGAAGAAATGTAAGATACACCATTGCCCTCAAGAAACTTAAACATTTTCAGGGTGATAAAATGATGCAATACAATATAAATTCTCATTTTAAAAATCCACTTTTATCTTCTTGGTGACAATGAAGGTGAGTGATCCTATTCAAAAGGTGTCACTCCTTTGAAAGCCTTTAACTTTTCTGTTAGCTCTTTTGCCTATTGGTAATTTCCATCTCCGACATATGAAAAATAACCCCCGCCGTCTCCAAAGATGGCTGCATGCTACACCTTGTATTCGGAACAGACCAATGCTGGCCAGCCTGAAGACTTCCGCTTTCCATTCACGTAGGCCAAAATTCACTTCTTTTGCACCTCAGACAACAAATGACATTATCCTCCAAGCCATACTTTCTAAAGAGGACGTTTCTATGACTTCTAGGACTCTTGGCCTCATCTGTGTCCCCTTACCTACTGACAATAGAAACACTTAATCTATCTACTTGGTATTTGTGCCAATTAAGGTATTTTGATTGTTAGCAATAAAACTGATTCTGGCAAAATTTGCCCAAAAAGGACCCGCACTGGAAGGGCACTGGGGGTTGGCTCAAAGAATCAAGAGAGGGCTAAACACGCAGGCTCGGGAAGGATGGGTGCCAGGAAGCTCTAAGGAAACCCACAGTGGAAACTATAATGTTCCACTTTGGGCACTAGTTCCAGTTGCTTCAACCACCACCATCTGTGGATGACAGTATCATTCCCAGGATGGCAGAGCTCAGGACACATGCCCATCCCTATGCTCAGAGGATACCAGGAAGACAAGGCCTACAGCTGTAGAGAATCTCATTTGCCTTCTGCACGCCTCTGTGTTTGCATGAAGCAAAGATAAAAGTTTAAATCTGACTCCAAAACAAATGCAAGCATTCCATCCTAACAGTCTTCTCTCCACCTGAACTCATCTCACCCAACCAAAAACACCTGAAGGTCATACAAACCTGACTCATAAAATCTCTCCCAATTTCCCCACCCCAAAACCACAATACACAGCACTCATACACAATGGCAGTCTGAACAAGGCAAGGAAGACTTGGGCGCTCACTACCGGCCAAGCACTGTTCTGAGCAGTACACATATTGTCTCGTGTAATCCTCACAGCAATACTATCAGGTTGGTAATAATACAATTCCCATTTTACAGTTAAAGCAATTGAGGCCAAAAGCTTCACAATAAGTGGCAGAGCTGGGATCCAAACTCAGGGAGTCTGCCAAGTCCAGGTCCTTAATTATACATTGCCTTCTCAGTGGTGGTGCCCATCCATCCCCTTTCATCCCTATATCTCAAGTTATACACCCTGTGGCCTTTTCCTGTTAGAAGCTGCCCTAGAACCCTTCTTGTCAGTATAAACTGTTAGGATGTAGTGTGGACACAGTGTGATGTGTCTTATAGAAACTCAGGCAATGGACGGAAGAGTTTGAATGAGCTTTGGGAAAGTGATATGAATTATTTCACAACACATTTTTTTTGTCTCTGGAAAAGTACTTTGCTCCTTTTTTCTATGTATTATTTGGTCACAGGAAAGTATACACCAGGGAGATAATTGCCTAGATTGTTACTGCCTATATTGCCAAATATCTTATTCAGAATGAATGACTCAATACCAACACCAAAGTGCTGTCAGGGAACAGGAAGCCATGAGTCATTTCTAAGTGCTCTGGAATAAACCGGGCATTACTCCTAGTTTATAACCCCCTTTCTCCCCGATTCTAGCCAAGAATATCTATGTAAATGATTCACAGCGACACGGAGATTCTGGTCCAACCTGTGTCCAAGTAAGCAGTGGAGTCCTACCAGGGTGTTTCCACGTCAGTGTTTGAACTTTAACCTCCAAAGCACACACTGGTTGTGCTTTGAACACACTTAAAGTCTTCATGTTTTATGCAGAAAAATTAAACCAGTATTTTCAGGAGTTGAATCTCTGAGGTACTTTATATTACAACCTGCAGAATCCAACTCTGACATTTCTTTATTAAGAAAACAAGCAAAAGAAGGAATTATCATTATATGTGGGTGTTTTCAAGGATCCACAGAAATCTTTCCTAAATCCTAAGTTTCTATAAATTATGGATAAAAATCATTAGTACTGAAAAATATTCTCAAACAATTGCAAAGGATACCATATAACAAAGAACTAACAACTATCAAATTATTAACACAGTTTTCTTTAAAAGTACCCCTAGATAACAAATCTACAGTTTTATCATTCTTTTAACAGCCTGCCTGCTACCAATGAAGGGTTCTACCAGCCAAACATAACAGGTTAGAGTTTTTTTCCTACTCCCAAGAGATGGACACCCTCATAGTACAACTAGATATTTGCCCAAGAACTATGAGGTACCTTTGCTATCAGGGAAGGGAAGAAAGCAGTACCCACTACAAGCTCTGGAAATTTTCCCTCACCAGAATCTTAGCATTACAAAAATTAATAGCAGCACTATATATTTGCCAAGCATCTTATACTTTCCAAAGCAGATCCACATTGATTACCTCATTCTTAGACATAGGTACCCCAATAAAGGAATCGAGACACAATCAATTTTAATGATTTATAACACTTTCAAAATCCAGGCCACACTCCTCTCTCCAGAGACAAGAGACCTGGCACCTAGACTGAGGGGTAAAATGATGTGCTCAGAATTCCAGAACAAGTCATCGACAATGCTGGATGAGAGGGCTTACATCAAAAGAGAATTCAAAGGAAAAACCACTAAAGAAAAATACAGTCAAAATTAAGATACACAGGCATTAATGTTTATATGCCATGGGTTGTACAAGTTTAGAAATAAAGAAATTAACAAGAGCACTACTACTATAGAAGATGTTAAGTACTGACAGTTTAATTAGTCAAAAGCAAATAAGGATATAAGAATTTGAATAAAATTAATAAGTTGTAATGGTATAATATTTTCTACAACCCTCAGATTATACTCCTTCTTTTCCTAAATTAAATCAACATTAGCTCTAAGGCCTACCCAGTATCACTTGAGAAGACCAACACCAATGTTTTATAGATTCCCTCTCCATTCTCTGAGTTATACCAGGACCTCAGAGAATATATGAGAATAAAACAATGAGAAGATCCCTTTTGTCATCAGTGAGCGAGAGGCTTCCTCTTCCAGGTTTATATCATACATTCAAAAGCGCCGTCCCAGTGACAAGGCAGAAACAGTGACCTTTCTTCCCAAGGTCAGTCCCAGTCACTTAGAACATCTCCTGTATCTGTAGTCTCCCCAGCTGTAAGCCTCAAAGTCATCTTGACTCTATTACTTTCTCCCTTCCAAAACCCATAACTTACCACCAAACCCTACCACCAAATTCTGGAATATTCCCCTCCCCTCCTTCTTTACTTGTCACTGCCTTAGTCCAGCAACCTGGTGTCTTGTTAGGGCTACTTCAGGAGGTTCATTTCTGCTCTCCCTGACTCTCCCCATCCAGTCTTTGGCTCTTACCCTATGCCCATCAGCTTCAACATATTCCCCTCAAGTGAAGCCAATCTAACAATGCATTTAATAAGAAATATTTTACTTAAGACTTTACGGAGAGGTAGAGAAGAAAATTTACATTGCACACCATTGGGCAAAACTCTGCAAGTTTTCCTTTAAGTACTTCATCTTTCCCCAAAACTCCTCTCTGAGAGAGCCTCCTTTCTCTCCTTCTGGGATAGAGCCTCCTTTCTCTCCTTCTGTCCCCTCTCTGGGCTTCAGCCTCCTGCCCTCAACCATCCCAATCACTTTTCTTACACTGAGCAATTCAACTCTTGCCTCAGATTCTACAATTTGTATCCTTTCACCCATCACCCAACACAACTTCCACCTAAGGATCCAACTTCCTTAGAAGACAGTAGGGGAATAGCAAGTAACAAAAGAGGACAAGTTAATAGTAACATAAGCTCCATATGACTGTTTAAGAAATTTTTTTTAACTGAAAAATCACTGACCTACTGAAAATATCTTTTTTAAATGGCCATTAAGCCAAATGAAAATTAAGCTGAAACAATGAAATTTCATTGTTTTGCTCAGAAAATTAGCAGCCATATTTTAAAAAGTATAAGAATCAGTTGGAGCAATGGTTCCAGGAAACATAAAGACCCACTGTATGGGGTGCAAACTAAGACACCACACTGGTGGGGTGCAAATTGAAACAAGTTTTCTCTAGGACAACTTAACAACAACAGAATTAAAAGTCTCAAAAATGTTGATAAAAGAATTCCACTTTTAGGAATTGTTCTACAGAACAATCTGAAATGAGCAAAGAGATAATGGTATAAATATGTTCACTTCATCATTATCACAATAATGGAAAAACTAAAACAACCTAAATTTCTAAACATAGAGGATTTAATAAAATATGGTATACTTATAAAAAGGAATGTTAGGCAGTCATTAAAAATCATGTTCTCAATGAGTATGAGAAAAAATTAACAATATGTCATCAGGTTTAAAAAAAGGAGAATATCAATATGTGTAATGCATTCCCAACTTTGTTTAAAGCATGTATCTATGCAAAGAAAAAAGAGTGGATAGACCAGATGATGTAGGCAATAAGGTAAGTTCCCCCGACTCTGCTTCAAATACATAGGATTGTTGGATAAAATATAAACCTTTAAATTTTGACAATAGGCATCTGAGCCTGAGCAAGCCAAAGAAATCTCCTGATGCCAGAAATGAAGTGGGAAATCAAGCAAGAGCAGGTCCACGTTCACATCTCAAGGGATAGGAGTTGAAACCTCAGGGCATGAACACAGCAGAAAGCTGGAAGTGGAACCCAAAGCCAGAAACTAGGAAGGAGCAATCCTCTCTGTAAAACGGGATGCTCACCATGGACTATGAGTAGGAAAAAGGCACCCATGAGAAGTCAGAACCCCCAATCTGACCTGGGAGCGAGCGTAGGGCTGAATTCACACCATCCCACTATAAGAACCCAAGAAACCAATGAAACCACATGGATCTGGCAGAGGCAGAAACAAAACTGTCCCATAGGAAGACCTCCACCATCTAGAGTATACAGTGAACTCCAACTGAAGAAAATGCTCTGAAGATGAGCTCACAGACAAAAATTACAAACCATATAAGAACCCATCACCACAGAAGTCAGGAAGAGACTTCCACACTGGGAATCATTAAAAAGGACTTTAAAATAAATAAGTCTGAAATGTTCAAAGATAAAAAGAAGGAATTCATTCACAAGTAAAAAACAAGACAATCTTAAAAAAAGAGAGAAAGTATATTTTAAAAAATGAATAGGAGATATTGTACATCAAAGTAGTAACAGGAACTATTTTGGGGGTGATGGTGGTGAGATTATGGATGATTTAATTTTTTCTATATAGTTGCATATTTTCCACAATGACCAAATATTACTTTTATAACAGACAAGAAAGGAAGAAAAGGAAGAAAAAAAAGTGAAGTTTCACATTTAACCATTCCTACATGACAATTTAAAAGAATTTCGAAAAATGGAGGGGATAAACCTTGATGTGTTAATACTACAAGAATGAATCCAAACTGGTATCTAATGGAATGCCCCTACAACCAGCCAAACCTGTATCATCAGATGCTACACCTGCCCACACCACATGCCCCAAACATACTGAGCACACCAGCAGATCGTGTACATATTAGTTCTTCCTTAATACCAACCCTCTACACATGCCCTTTCCCTAGAATTCCCTTCTTCCTTTCCTCAACCTGCAAATCCCTAGTAACCATTCCCCTGCGGAGTCTTCCTCACTGAGCAGCTATCACTCAGTAATGCCAAAGAAAGTCATCCAACACTCTGGTTAATGCCATTTTGCACGCTGTATTTTCTATCCATCCTACCTCCATCAAGGACTATGCATTTAGGGATGTAAGAAACAACTTTTCTCAGATCAACCCTGAATACTGACTGTCCAACACATCACTTACCCATAGTTGGTGCTCAATTAAAATTTGCTGTATGAATGTAAGTGCAGAAAATCATTAAAATCCTACCAAAATAGGACTTCCCTGGTGGTGCAGTGGTTAAGAATCCACCTGCCAATGCAGGGGACACAGGTTCGAGCCCTGGTCTGGAAAGATCCCACATGCCACGGAGCAACTAAGCCGTGCGCCACAACTACTGAGCCTGCACTCTAGAGCCCACGAGCCACAACTACTGAGCCTCCGTGCCATACCTACTGAAGCCTGTGCGCCTAGAGCCCGTGCTCTGCAACAAGAGAAGGCACCGCAATGAGAAGCCCATGCACGCAACGAAGAGAAGCCCCCACTCACCGCAACTAGAGAAAGGCCGCGCGCAGCAACGAAGACCCAATGCAGCCAAAAAAAAAAAAAAAATTCTCTCAATTAAAAAAAAGAAAATCCTACCAAAATAAACTCAGGGGAATCATCTGCTCAGTGCAGTTTTTCTCCTTTAGCCTCAGAGAAGTGAACTGGATTCATCTACCCACTGTCTGCTTACATCCTCTTGAATAATTGCCATTACAAATAGTATTGGCCGGGTCTTTTTCTGAAATGACTGCACCATGTATGCAATCACACTCATTTTACCTTCCTTCCTTATTCTATAAAACTCTCCCAGCTGATTAAAAGCAATACCTTAAATCAGGGGTCCCCAACCCCCAGGCCCACGGACCGGTACCAGTCCGCAGCCTGTTAGGACCCCGGCCTCACAGCAGGAGGTGAGCTGCGGGCGAGCGAGTGAAGCCTCACCTGCCGTTCCCCATCGCTCGCGTTACCGCCTAAACCAACCCCCCCCCCCACCCCGGCCGTGGAAAAATTGTCTTCCACAAAACCGGTCCCTGGTGCCAAAAAGGTTGGGGACCGCTGCCTTAAGTCATTTTCAATGAGCAGTCCGTAGCAGATATGGCTTTTCTAGGCTTCTTTGGGCACTGGAAATACATGTAGAAAGAGTTAACATACTATGACTCTCAATTCAATTAAATTAAGTAAATCGTTTGGGATTGCTCAGTGTTCAACACTATGTCAAGCATCATAGGAGATATAAAAGAAATATTAGATGAATTCTCTGTACTCGAAAAGTTTAAATTCATTCATTTATTCATTCAGCCAATATTTACTGAGGACCAGCTATGCACTCCACCCAAAGCTAAGCACTGGGAAGAGCATCAAGACTTTGAATCCCTGACCTGGGCACTCCAGGAGCTTACGTACCAGTTGAGAGGGATGTAAAAGACACAAATAGAGGGCTTCCCTGGTGGCGCAGTGGTTGAGAGTCCGCCTGCCGATGCAGGGGACACGGGTGCGTGCCCCGGTCCGGGAAGATCCCACATGCCGCGGAGCGGCTGGGCCCGTGAGCCATAGCCGCTGAGCCTGCGCGTCCGGAGCCTGTGCTCCACCAACAGGAGAGGCCATAACAGTGAGAGGCCCGCGTACCGCAAAAAAATAAAAATCACTTGGCCATATACACAAGGGTGAATTTCTGGGCTGTCTATTCTGTTCCATTGGTCTATATTCCAGTATAATACCATCTTGATTATTGTTGTTTTGTAGTAAGTCTGGAAATAAGGAAGTGTGAGGCTTCCCATGTTGTCCTTCTTTTTCAATATTGTTTTGGCTACTTAGTATCCATCGAGATCCCGTTTGAATTTTTGATTTTTTTTTCTATTTCTGCAAAAAAAAAAGCCCTATAACTACTCTTGATCTTTGTTTTCAGATGCAGTAAAATTCCTTGGAAAGAGTTTGATCCTTTGGGGTCTTATATTTAAGCTCTGTTAGGCAGGACAGAGCAGAGTTTAGTCTTGGGCTGTGGTTCTCAGCAGGAGATGATTATGCTCCTCAGAGGACACCTGGCAATGTCTAGAGACATTTCATGAGTGAAAACGTGTTACGGGCATCTAGTGTATTGAGGCCAGAGAGGCTGCTAAGTACCCTACAAGGCACAGGGGATTCCCTTGTAACAAAGAGTTATTCAGTCCAAAATTTCTGTAGTGCTGAGGTGGAGAAACCATGCTCTAAGGGCTAATTATTCCCCACTATTGATATTGAGGTAAGATGCTTCTGAGTATTCTACCCGATTCCCTGTAAATTACTACTTGTTTTTCAGTCTGGCTGATGGGAACAGGCACTATTCCTGGCTTGGTTTGAGCGCCTACTATTTTTCTTATTAATCCTTTCAGGTGGTTCTTTCCCAGGTCTCCACGTTACTTTCCTCACACCACTCGTCAGAACCTGGTGACTACTTGAGGGGGACGCTCTGCAGATCTGTGGAGTCCTTTCTGTGTAGTTCTCTTTTCTCCAGTAGTTTGTACTGTGAACTCCAGCTGCCTTTGCTCCCCACCTTCTCAGCTCTGAAGACCTTCAATACTTATCCCCTCCTTGACTTGCAACCTGAAAACTCTCTTGAGACTGTACATGTGGCAGTTGTAGGGTTCATCCTCTTTATTTCCCACCTCTCCAAGATCACTGTCCTTTTCTGCCTGATTTCCAGTATTTAAAAAAATATTTTTCATATATTTTGTCCATTTTGTCTTTTTCTTTTTTTTTTCATTGTTTCAGTCAGGAGGGTAAATTCAGTCTCTGGTACTCCATCTCGGCCAGAAGCAAAAGTTTAAACTGTACATTTTATGTTTATAAATTAGAAAATATTTCACGTTCAGTAGAAAAATCTAAAGCAACTGCAGTACTTGGGAGGTATCCTTCCGGACTATTTTAATTTACAAGTATTCATTTATATATATGTACCTAGATACATGTATGATTTTTTAATGGAGTTATGCCATAGATCTTAAACATTATTTTAATAGCTACATAAAATGAGAAAGGCAAATGAAAACAATGACCTAACATCCTAAACCCATCGGGTTGCCAAAAATGAAACTGATGGAAACACCACGTGCTAGAGAGGATATAAGAGATCAGAAGCTATTGTTGCTACATTGTTCTCCAAAGTGGTATATCGGAAAGAGGTGAAGGTATGCATACTCTATGACCCAGAATTTCACTTCTAGTAATTCATCCTAGAGGAACTCTTGTACAAATAAACCAAAGTACAGGTAAAAGCACAGTACTGTTTATAGTATCCAAAATAATTGGAAACAACGTGAATGTCCATCATCAGAAGGCTAGATAATTATAGAATATTCATTTAGTGAAATACTCCATAACAGTTAAAATGAAGTAGATATCTGTATTAATATGAAAAGATGTTGGGCCTATATGTTAAATGAGAAAGGTATATAGCAGATATTTGTAAAATTTTTAAAGTATTTAAAATAGTACTTTTAATGGACAGTGTTAATGGAAAAATATAGTAAGATGGGTGGAAAGAATAATTAACACATGCCAATTTCAGGCGAGGAAAGGGATTAAAATGGGAGAGGGCCTTCAATCATATCATTAATGTTTTATTTCTTACAGAAAATAAAGAGCTGATGCATAAAATAAATGGCAAATTGCTGACATTTCTTAAATCAGGGTAGAGAAAATGAGTGTATATTATTCTCACTCTTCTTCTGCATGTTTCATTATTTTATTATTAAAACTATGAAAGAAAATTTAAACAGAATAATATTAGGGAACATCCCACAACCATATGTACGGTTGGGCCTTCTTTCCATAGAGCATTTTACTTAATCATCCTCTTCATTTGGTCTTAAGAAAATATAGCGGAAAGCCTGTTTTTATAGCAGATTATGTAGCAACTCCCCTAAGTTAACATTTCAATTTGGGAATACAGAGGAAAAGCTTAAGAGTGCCAGGATTTGTTCTTAAGCTTAAATAAAGAGCATCTGGAATGAAAGGCTAAATGATGAATGGGGTTTATAACAACAGACCTGCCTGGACACAGGAATGCACAAACATGGAATAGGGCAATTCTTTTTCTTTTTTTACAGTTGATACTATGCACACATGAAGAGAATCTACTGCCAAGCACTTGATATAAATTATCTCTAAGCCTTAAAACAACCCACAAAAGTAATGGTTACATCTACTTTTATTGATAAAGAAACTAAAGCTCTCTAAGGTTAAGTAACTTGCTCAATACCACTCAGCTGGTGAGCACTAGAGTCATATAATTCAAACAGCGGTGTCAAGGTCCATGTTTCCACTACTCCAGGAAGGTACTCTGGACCTGCCCCAAGGGAATTTAATCCTTCTGCTTACAAAGTTAGTCTGACCCTACCCAACTTCTGCAATCTTAGAAAATTTTAATTAAATTAATTTCAGTATCTTAATTTAATTGGCTGATCCCATATTTTTTGTTTGTGTGTTTTAATGTGATGGGTTTTTCCTGTAAGTCTGTTTATTCAGTTAGTATGTGTCCCAGGCAAATTCCCTAGAGATTTTATTCTTAGCTAATAATGATCTAAGCTTTGTGACAGAAAAAATAAGTACAAAACTGATTCTTCAGTGGCCTAAAACCAAAGACTAAAGAAGACCACCACGATATAAAGAACATGTGTCATATGCAAGAGCACTAAGTCTTAACACATAAGTGCTTTCTAACTTAACAAAGCGCTTTCACATATATTATGACATTCGATTCTCATATCAATCCAGTGAGTTAAGCAGAACAGAAAATATTATTACAATGATCATATATACATACATACACACACACACACACACACACACTATAATAGTATTATCTGCTTCCTCATATTATTTTATTCCCATTTTACATATAAGGAAATAGAGAGGTGAATCTACATGACCTAGGTCATCCGCTGCTAAGTGTCAAAGCTGGTACTATTTTCAGTGTGCCTGAGTTCCAGGCCCATGTTCCTTTCAATAAACCACACTGCCTCTTGTATCATGAGATATTAGTTAAGGGTATCATAAAATCCTTCTAATTAACAATACATTTTTTAAAAATCACCTTATTCTTTCAAATTTATTTTTATATAGGCTCTAGTGTATATAACATATACATGAAGTAGCACTTGACTAGAATAATAAATTAAAAATATATACCTTGAAAGTGTTGTTATACAAAACACACAAAGCTTATTTACCGGTGGGAGGAGAACAATGAAAAAAGCCTATGTTCACCTGAAACTAACATAACATCATAAATCAACTATAGTCCAATATAAAATAAAAATTTAAAGAAATAGAAAAAAGCCTAAAGGCACTACTCCAAGGAGAAAGAGCTCAACTTCCCACCTCTGCTGGAGTAGGTAAAGGGATAATTTTCTACTACTCGTTAATGACAGCCTCTCTCCTATCCTGCAAGACTGAGAACTGGGTCGGAAACTTTTGGAAGGAAAGAGAAAGAAGGAACCCTAAAAACCTCAACGCTAAAAGAGGATGTAGTCAGAAAAGGCCAGTAAACGTTTATAATTCTCAAAGCAATTCAGGCCCAGGCACACGAAGCGTTGGAGATTAAAATCAGCACTTAGAAGAAAAAACAGGCATCAGGTACTCAGTAGAACGTATTCAGGAGTTCAAGATGTATGCGCCTGCAGTGCATACTTAACCCCAAGAGCTGCTCCCTTTCCACAGGCTCGTATTACTGGGGTCCTTAGCAATAGGGCCTTTTACAACATTGACCGTAAGTCAGCATGAACATGGACTTTTAAACGGCTAGATAAGGCCACGCCATTAGCAACATTTGTAGCTAAGCAAAGTAACATAATAAGGGTAATCAAATATCATGCTTTGGGTGGTAAGCTGATCTAAACTGGGGATCATAAAGGAATGTTATCCCCCTCCTCTGTAAGAACACAATTGAGCATTTGGCTGGTTCATTATGAAAGGACTGGCAGAAGAGCACAGCCTTTGTTGGACTCCGGGCATAATACAGGAACGGGAATTCTGACTCCTAAGAAAACCATAAAGGGTTGGTGGGGTTTTTTGTTATTTTAAGAATTATGTGGAATTTGTCCATGGCACTCACTTTCCAGAGTTAATTGGTCATGATGTGTTTGTTTCTCTAAGAAGAGCCAAGGTAACTCTATTCTATTATGCCCAGGAATAAATTTAAACGGTTGACTGCTCCACAAAGCTGAGCAGATAAGTCTTAACTTTCTACTTAGGTTTGAGAGCTCAGGTCATTGCACAAAGGAAACATACTTAACTTTTTAAAAGCTGGCCTCTCTCAAGAAAACTCAAGAGTCTTACATTCTTTGGCAGTAAGACCTATGCAAATTGCGAGCGGTATCAGTATCCAGGTTTCCTCGACATGTATCATTCAAGAGCTTCTCAGCTTTACATGGGCTGGGAACTGTTCATTTTCTGCTTTACTGAGAAAAGAGCTAAAGTAAGGCAGCTACAGATGCCAGGACTGTGTAGGGTGAAGATACGTGGTTCTTCAGCCAACTTCAGAAACAATTACAAAGGCTCACTGTGAAAGGGAACTTGCTTATTTGAACACAGTTTATAGGAAGCTCTTTCTGAAAGCCTGCAGCCTCTTCCCAAATTCAATGAAATAGTGAAAAAAGCTTTGAAGCAGGAGTGCTATCTCCAAGACTTGAAAATATAGACGAGCAAAAATAATGATAAAGAATGTATTTCAATTAAGATGTTTTCTACAGACTCCAGATGGTTGGATATAATCGTGCCATAGCCTTAGCACCGACAATATCCTCTATTAACATTTGTTTTATGTATCTGTGGAATCTCTTTAGAAAGAAGAGGAGTTCTGCTTCTCCATGACTAAACTATGGACAGGAAGTGCTGTTTCATCAAATTGAAAGAATCTTCGAAGCAATAATACATATACATTATAGATGACACCAAAAGTATATTCAGTCACTTTAGCGTTTTCCTAAAATTGTATATATCTTTCTAAAGGGAAAATTGAGGCTAAACAAAAATTAGGAATTTATTTTTTTTATCCAACCCTGAATAAACCAAACCAGTTCTTTCTTACCTAACAAGTATTGTTTAAGAAATAAATAATTTTGGGGCTTCCCTGGTGGCTCAGTGGTTGAGAGTCCGCCTGCCGATGCAGGGGACATGGGTTCGTGCCCCGGTCCGGGAAGATCCCACATGCCACGGAGCAGCTTGGGCCCATGAGCCATGGCCGCTGAGCCTGCGTGTCCGGAGCCTGTGCTCCACAACGGGAGAGGCCACAACAGTGAGAGGCCCGCGTACCGCAAAAAAAAAAAAAAAAGAGAGAGAGAAAGAAAGAAAGAATTTTTAAGACAGAAAAATTAAGAGAATAAGAAATTATGTGACCCTCACACCATGGTCACTATTTGCATTGATTATGCAAAGCTACCTAGACCCCCAAAGCAAGAATGCACTAAAACAAAACAAAAATACCCCCAAAACATGAGGGGGTTTATCTCAATTTAACAATCATATAAAAAGGCAGCTCTAGAATCTGAGGCTGTATTATTGCTATTAACATAAGGGAAAATTCTGCATGCCTGTTTCTGTTGGTGTTATCACCTGAGATTTGGAGGTCCAAGAGAACAATTCAGAAGATTCAAAATTCAGTTTTTTTAAACTGTGTCTATTTTCAAATAATCTTCTGCCAAAGTCAGCATCTGACCAAAGAAAACAAGCAACTAACTCCAGACTTAGCGTTCTGCCTACTTCTACAGATTTTAATCTCAAAAGAACTTGGTCTCAAGTAGAAAGGCCAATCTGCAATGGGTGTGGCTTGGAACTACAAAAAAAAAAAGGCAAAAATGTGGATGTCATCACCTTATCTGTTTGATTATGACTGTAGTGCTTAAACACACCAGGATATTCACCATATATATAAATATATATAAAACAGGATATTCACCCTTTAGTTCCACTCAAACGGGTCTTCTTCCTATGACATGGGACTGCCTGCCCTATAAGGTCTTATATGAATTTTATAAATATTCCTGTCACTTTAATTTTGAAATGGCAATTTCTTTTTCACCATGTGAAAAATCATTAAGCAATTACGTATACATTGAGATTCCTAAAATGATTAGGAAACTGTGTTAAACTTTAAAAAACAACAAGAAAAACCCTACACCCTACTGAGTTTTTAAAAAAATAGTCCCTGGACTCATTTCAATCAAATGCACAAAATTAGCTTTGATTAGTAACTAGAAACATTACATAGAATTAAACAGTGTTAAAGCTGGAAAGTGCCCTCAAGGGTTATAGTCCAATTCTACTTTTTAAGTGAGGGAAGGTTCACTTATTAACTCTATAATACATTTTCACTGAATGGTGAGTTCTCTGAAGAGGAAGTCTGAAACACCTTTTACGACGGCTCCATAAAAGTAAAGAATGGCTTTTACAAAAATTCTTCATAAAGTGAAAGAAAAAGTTAAGGCTTTGTTATGTTACAAGCCAGTTTTAAAAGAAAGTACCTACTGTGTGGTTCCATTTATATGAAATTGTAGAAAATGCAAGCTAATCAATGGTAACAGAAGGTAGATCAATGGTTGCCTGGAATAGGGGCAGAAGGAGGGATGCACTGCAAAGGAACAGGAGGAAACTTTAAGGCGTGATGAAAATGTTCTGCATCTTGATTGTGGCGATGATTTTATGGGTGTATACTCTGTCAAAACACACCAATGTCCACTTTAAATGGTACAGCCTATTATACCTAACTTACACTTCAATGATTGTTAAAAGTACACATACATGTATTTAAATAGTTAAAAGGCACCTGTGTTGAAGAAGGCTTTCTCTTGCTCTATATGGCCACAGGATGGTAGAACTAGGTCCATTAAGCAGAAATACCCAGAGACAAATTCCACACCAACATAAGGAAAAATATTCTGTCCAAGTGGTCCAGAGCCAACCTAGGCTACCTCTGGAACAGTGAAGAGGTTCTCTTCACTGGG
The DNA here is from genome assembly GCF_039906515.1 of Pseudorca crassidens. Classification (NCBI taxonomy): domain Eukaryota; kingdom Metazoa; phylum Chordata; class Mammalia; order Artiodactyla; family Delphinidae; genus Pseudorca; species Pseudorca crassidens. The sequence continues at coordinate 29,060,378 of NC_090300.1, forward strand.
CCTGCCGAATACAGGCTCAGAGTACATTTTGGGCAGATGATGTTGTTTTGGGGCTTCTTACATAGAAAATTGGATGAAGTGAACATTAATGTTGCTTGCATTGAAAATTCCATTATTTCAAGGATGACCATTCATTGATGGATGTTTGTGACTGTGCGGCTGTGGTGTGGAGTTCTGCTAACTTCCTGGCTAACCAATGTATCTGCCATTTCTGATTTCCCCCAAAGACTTCACTGCCCAGGAAAAGTTCATTATCTGCCCAATGCATCCTTTTTTCAAAAAAATGGATACTGTGTGGTTATTTTCTGATTTTTGAAAAGTTTTATATATATATATATAATGAAAATATATAAATATATAAAATGAAAATACAAATATTTGGAAAATAAAAAATCTAAGTTGCACTCAAGCACATTATTCAAAAACAACTAGGGCCAACAGGTTATGAATTTCCAGTCTTTCTTCTACACACATGTGCATGAATACACTTTTTCTTTTTTTTTTACAAAGTTGGTAGTTTTCAATATATAGTTTTAGTTAACTCTACTAAGAAATTTCTCATATCATTAAGCATTTTCTTTGGAAGCATGCCTTTTGTTTTTCGTAAGTCCACGTTATAACTATACCATGATTCATTTAAGCACTCATGTTGGTAGGTAAAGTGGTTTCCAGTGTTTTATATTTAGAAATTATATTTCAATATCCTTGAACACAGAAAATGAATAGGGAATGAGGGAAAGACAGCCCTGAATCCAGCTTCTCTTAACATTTTATCCACTTTATTTTGCTTCAAGCAATTTCACTTCCACTCAGCCAGGAAGTGTTGTGGCAGACAGTTAAAAATATGTGGTATGGTGGCTGCCACCTTTGCTGACAATAGTTTTCTTCTTGAGTACCTACTATGAACCTCAACCAAAATTCGAGAGAAAATATACTAATTTGTTCTCAATAAAAACTATGTAGAAACGGATGTGGTGTCACATCACTGCCAAGTACCTGGTGCAGTTTTAACAACTTGTGAGTATTCGAGGCAAGAGGATTGTTTGAACCCTTACGAATACTCAAAAATAAGTATTGAGAAATAATCTGACTCAAAGTTGAGAATATATTAATATTATTAATTTTATATTATAAAATTTATATAAATAAATATATATATTTGTTTTATATTAATTTATATTAATATCAAAAAATATTGAGAAATAATCTGACTCAAAGTTGCTTTTGTAACTCAAACTATTTGATAAAGCAAGAATATTTAGAAAAGAATTTACTGTTCCGTGTTTAAATGCACCTTCAGGGCAGGAGAGATTTTTCAAATCTCTGTAAACCCACATACCCTTGTTTAGGAATTTGTTCAAAAGAAGTATTTTCACAATAATTATAAGATTTTTTCTGTATCTTAAAAATAGTCCATTTCTCAAACTTCTAAAACATCAGGTTAGTGATTACCCTTGAGAGTAGTAACCACTGGAAGGAAGCAAGAAGGTTTCTGGGGTGCTGGTAATAATTCTGGTTTCTTGATAGAGATGCTGATTTCGTGGGAGCATCATTTTGTGAAAATTCATCAAGTTATGCACTTACCATATGTATATATTTCTGCATGTATACTATACATCAATTGAATATTCAAAAACAGACCCCAAAAAAGTCCCCTTGCCCCCAATATACTGCTAGGTAATCTGACAGAATATGAATTAATATATTCAGTAAAAGAGAATTGGAAACTTCATCTCTAACAATACCAGTTTTCCTCACTTACACAGGACATTCCTAGCAATGTTCTTTTTCTTAACAACATTGTAAGGAAACATTAAGTACACATATTTTGCAGAATTGGGGTGTATAGATAACATAATCACGATCATTTAAGTTTTGCACTTTGAATCAATTCAATTAGTAGTTTTGAGTACCAACTACGCCCAAGATGTAACGGGGAATTTTTCAATGCTGTAAAGACTTATGGGGGAAGACATCACAGAGAAGGACTCAAAAAGAGCCTCTGAAAGACTGGGAGATAACATGGATTCTTTTTATCATTTGAATTCAGCAACTGGGAAAAATGAGTAGATGCCATACTTTTTAGCACCTTGGAAAGTGTTTCCTAGAATGAGTAGGTATCAAAATTTGTCATAAATATGTACTATTACAGATAAATGGGCAGAAGGCTAGAAGGGCAGATCAGGCAATTGGAAGGGTTTCAACAAACCTGTGGAAGCACGAGAACATGTGGCATAATGACTAACTGAAAGCCAATATCCTGGCTGAATGACTGTGCCTATTTCACATCATCATTTTTTTCTGAATCTAAATCACCAGAGAAGCAGGCACTCTGTGCACTACCTCCTTTGTGACACACAGAGAGAAGTGATGCTGCAGCTCTGCTTGACTGGACTAAAGTCCTGAAACATCCTTTCCCAAACTACTTGTTTACGAATCTGGCCTTGAGATGATGTCAATTGAGAAAACGAGCCAGTTCAGTCACATTTTCTCATACACATCAGCATGAACTCCTGAAGCTCCACTGGCAGTGATAACCACTGCTGTCTTATTTGTCAACCAAGGCAGACAATGTGTCTGTGACAGGCAGGATAATTCCCCCTCCCCCAGAAGAGGCCCATGCCCTAATCCCCAGAACCTGTGAACTTGTTACCTTACATGGCAAAAGGGACTTGGCAGATGTGACTACGGGTTTGAATGGGCCTTCGGAAAGGGCTGATTATCTAGATAGGCCCAATCTAATCACCTGAGTCCTTAAGAGCAGAGAACTTTCCCCTGCTGGGTAGGAGAGATGAAATAGAAAGAGGAGGAGCGGGCGAGGCGTGGTTGCTGGTTTTGAAGATGGAGGAAAGAGATCACAGCCAAGGAATGCAGGTGGCTTCTAGAAGCTGGGAATGGCCTTCAGTTTACATTCAGTAGAAAATGGGGTGCTTCCCTGGTGGAGCAGTAGTTAAGAATCCGCCTCCCAATGCAGGGAACACGGGTTCGAGCCCTGGTCGGGAAAGATCCCACATGCCGCAGAGCAACCAAGCCCATGCGCCACAACTACTGAGCCCGCGGGCCACCACTACTGAAGCCCGTGCTCCGCAACAAGAGAAGCCACCGCAATGAGAAGCCCACGCACCGCAACGAAGAGTAGCTCCCACTCGCCGCAACCAGAGAAAAGCCCCCGCGCAGCAACAAAGACCCAACACAGCCAAAAACAAAATAAATTTTAAAAAACTTTATTTAAAAAAAAGAAAGCGGGGCTGTCAGGCCCACCACCTCAAGAAACTGAATGAGCCATGGAAAGGATTTTCCCCTAGGACCTCCAGAGAGGAACACAGCCCTGGTGACACTTTAATTTTAGCCCAATGAGACCCATATTGGACTCCTGATCTATAGAACTATAAGATAATAAATTTGTGTTGTTTAAGCTGCTGAATGTGTGGTATTCTGTTATGGGAGCAATAAAAAACTAATACAGTGGCTTCCCTGGTGGCACAGTGGTTGAGAGTGGTTGAGAGTCCGCCTGCCGACGCAGGGGACACGGGTTCGTGTCCCACATGCCGCGGAGCAGCTGGGCCCGTGAGCCATGGCCGCTGAGCTTGCACGTCCGGAGCCTGTGGCCTCCGGAGAGGCCACAACAGTGAGAGGCCCACGTACCGCCAAAAAAAAAAAAAAAAAAAAAAAACTAATACAAGCTTAGACAGTTTGATTCCAAACAGGATGCTCTTATCACCTTGGCCTTGGATTGCCCACAAGAGAGAACGGTTATCATTTAGGAGAAGCAGAGAGAGACGAAGAGTATATTTGGGGGAAGAGGCCAATGTTGGCTTTACAATTCTCCTTAAATAAATATTCCCTCCAACAGGATATACGTACACACATATTGGAAGTCAAATATTCGGTTTAGCAGCTTAAAGAGAAAAAGATTACAAAATCTAAAATATTCAGTAATGGTGAGCAGAAGTGCCTTTGTCTGAACCCTACCTAATATACTGGGGCCTGGAGATCCCTGCAGTAGACATTAAACGCTACCCAGAAATTAGGTGCGGTGGTTCTCATCAGTAGTCACAAGAACAACCTTGTGAGCTTATATTAGCTCACATTCGCTCATATTCGAATATCCTTGTGGAGCTTATATTAAATGCAGGTTCGTGGATCTCAGCCCCAAGGATCCTCATTCTGAAGTTTTAGGGTAGGGCCCAGGAATCTGAATAGGCTCAAAATGAATAATTTCTGAATCCTGTCCTCTAACAAATGACTAATATTGCTGAAGCATTCTCCACTTCTCCCACCAAACACCAGAGATCTCTGCTATTCTGACCAAGGGCCAAAATACAATTCTTATCGGGAGTTAGCCCAGGAGGTAGCCCATCTAGCAGACCAGATGGTTCAGGGTATAGCTTTGATAGAAACAAACCTGGATTCGATTCTGCTTTTACCTCTTAGTGAGGGAGTGTTTGAGCATTCTGGGGCAAGTCACTTAAGTTCTCTGTACCTCAATTTCCTCATTTGTACAAAGGAAATGACCTACCTACCCACAGGGTTGTTGTGACAGATTGAACACAGTTCTTGGGATTAAGCAACTATTCAGTTACCGTGATTTTAACACCACCATAATTCCATCTTTGGATAAAGTCAAGCAAAATATTTATAAGCAAAGGTAGTTTAAATTCTTTAGCAATTTCCATTCCTGTAACAGTATCTGGAAAGATTCAATATTTAATGGAAAACAGCTTCTCCTCTAGACTGCATGGAATTGGGTGTGTTTATAAGTGGTTGTGTTGTGGGAAAAAAATAAAGGGAACCATATACCCATTTCTCTTTGAGGTTGTACAGAATTTCATACCAATGCTCTAGAAAGGTTGGCTAAGGCAAAAAGACATTTTTCCCAAGCACAGGCATTTAGGAAATGTATCTCTTTCACTTTCGAATATGAAATGCCAACCATATGGATTGCTGAGATCACTCCTTGTCATCACTGAGTATTTTCGTGGCTGAGCGGGCCTCTATTCTGATTTGAAGACTGCTGAGAGTGAAACAATTTTCTGCTCAAGGTTACAATGCAAGTTAAATAATCTCAACTGCCATAGTCTCAACTGACTATGAAGGACATAAAGAATCATGTCACTGAACGATACACAAGATTCAATAACGTGAAAATGAATAGATACAAATAGGAAGCAAACAGCACAGCACCGTTGAGTCCATGCCAATGACAGATGATTCTACCACAGTCAAATGGCCTGTAATTGGGGTCACAGCTAGAAAAATAAATCAGAGACTAAAAACTAAAAGAATAAAATACAAAATAAATGATGAATTAACTGTAAAGAATGATGTTGGAAGCAATATAATACCTATTTATTACTTTGCTTTTATATCTTTTAGTGTTTTTCCTCTCTCTGCTTGTATTTATTCCTTCATCACTCCTTTTTCTCTCTTTTATTCTTTATAGAAAAGGTAGGAAAGATTAACAGATAAGAAAGGGGCATCTGAAGATAATCTTCATGTTTGCATCTGCTGGTCCTTCTCAGACTATATATATAGTCCCCTATAGAGGGCAGGATTATCTGTTGGGGAAACCCATTCATGGAATCTTTGTTTCCATAAGGGCCTATTATTATTATTATTATTTTTTTTTTTTTGCAGTATGCGGGCCTCTCACTGTTGTGGCCTCTCCCGTTGTGGAGCACAGGCTCCGGACGCGCAGGCTCAGCGGCCATGGCTCACGGGCCCAGCCGCTCCGCGGCATGTGGGATCCTCCCGGACCGGGGCATGAACCCGTATCCCCTGCATCGGCAGGTGGACTCTCAACCACTGCGCCACCAGGGAAGCCCAGGGCCTATTATTAAAGCAGCACTTCTGGCCTCTTTCTCGGCACTCCCTTCTTACTCTCCTCCGAAGAAGGGGAATGATTTTTCTCACTCGTGAGAGGGTTAAGTGTCTTGGGTCCACTAAACCTCCTTCCTCCACGGCAATGATTCTCAAACTTTAACTGCAACAGAATCACAAGGAGAACTAGTTAAAACACAGACTCTTGGAGTCTCTGATTCAGTTTGTCTAGGTTGGAGACCACAAATCTGCATTTCTAACAACTTTTAGGGAATGCTGATGCTAGGTACTGAGGACCACACTTTGAGAAACACTGCTATTGTGAATGGGGCTAAAGTGTCCCACGTTACTGTCCTCCCATTGCTTGCCCCTTCCCTAATAGCAGTAGCTTGTCCTCAGGACACTAGCTCTCCTCTGCTTCCACATGGTAAGGAACCCATGGTAAGGAAAAGTCCAGCAGGTCTGCCTGCGATGGGAGGAAAGGTATGAGGAAGACCATCTGGCCGCCAGCCCAGCCTGCAATCCTGATCCAGCTGCACCAGGAATCAAGTTGATATTTTGAACTCTATGTAAGAAAGAGGCCTCTATCAATTTCTCAATCAGTTCCGAGAATAAAGAGAAGAGTGAACTATCAGCCTCCTCAACCCACGAGCATCCAGCATAACAATCATGGAAATGACGGGAATATGACTAGAAATTCCAAAGGCTGTGGTCTCAGTCTGGAAGCAGAGCAACTCTGTCTTGTCTAAGCCGTAATGCTGAAGCCATATCACATCAACTGTGCATATAATAAATAAAGGACTAATGTTCCTGCTCTTGAAGAACATGTAGTTATCGCCAAAGTGGTGTACACGGAGACAAGAAGATACAGGGCCTTCAGGAAATTCAGCCTAGATTACTTCTCTGGGTCAATCATCAACAACCGTCCAGACCGGGTTGGCTGGCTCAACAACTCCCTCCTTACCCGCAGCTAAGTCAAGCCCTTGGGCTATTCTTTAGCACCCTGGGAACCTCTCACCACCCTTTCAAGCCCCGCTTTCCATCCTTGGGCCTGGCAGCTCTACTTCTATGCCATGCTCTGCTCACCTACCCAGATCCTGCAGAGATGCGTTTGAGTCTCAGTTCTCATATGGCACCCTGGTTTCAAACCCTGCAGGGCAGCCAGTCTTGTCTCACCTCTGCTCAGCCCCACTCAGCTCCTGGAGCCCCCCAGCTGGGCTCAACAACCCCAGGTCCTCCTTCTCCAGGAGAAAAATCTGGATAGCACAAGGTTTCCCTTAAGAAGAGCAGAAAATTTACAACACAACCTCATCAGCCAAACAAAAAAGAAAGAAGAGGGTGAAATCCAAGCCAGGTCTTGCATTCTGTGGCCTCCATACTCCCGGGCACCCATCTCAGTTTAGTGAAAAAGCAGTTACAAGAGCTTCTGGCTGCCAAAGGGACAAAGTGGTACCATGGGCCAAATCCTGCCTGGACATGTGTCCTCTGTGGCCCACTGAGTGTTCATTAACTTTTGGAGCAAATATATAAAAATGCGGAGGTTAACATAAAATCCAGATTCCTATTTTCTCTTTTCAGATGAGAATGTCTGGCAACACTGAGCCCACATTTCCACATGGTAACACTGGACTAGGCCAGTGACAGTCATGCCGTTAGATAAAGGGTAAACGTTCAAGTTCACCACAATCCTTACAATCCCCTGCCATCCCCATTCTCCCGCAGCCTTTCTTCCACAGAACAAAAATGAATCAACAGTGGTTAAGCACAAGCTCTACTACCTGCCACTGCTGATTTCATCAGGTAACCTTAAATTCAAATTAAAGTACTGTGATCATGAGAAAAAGAAACATATGTATTTTTTTTCTCTTCAGCTGTTGGTTGCTTCCATTCTCAGTCATGAAGCCGTAATTGTAGGAATCATGAACAAATGGGCAAGGGCTTACCCCAAAGTGGCCCAGACTTGTGGAGGGTGAGGGGAAAGAGGGGAAAGGGAGTCAAAATAAAAAGGCAATCCCTTTCCCAACATCTCGAGCTCCTTAAAAGATGAGGACTCACTGAAAGCAAAAGTAGCCATAACCTGAGTTGTTACAGGACAAAAATTCCATAATCTGAAGTCGCCAGACATAGAATTTATGGCCCATTTAATTATAAATTATATAAAGCAAATAAAAGTTTACTGTTTTCAGAAAGACCCTGTCACCTGATGTCCCTTTTTATTTAGCAATAAGCTAGACCACAGAAAAACTTAGAGGAGAATTATCTAATTAGGATAAGATCACTGTGCCATAAAAGCATACAAAGATCTTTTCTTATCCCAAATCAGCTGTTATTTGCACGCACAATGAACTGGTTGAAAGTACTGCTGTGCTACCACCAAATGACTGCAGTGCCACAGCCAGAGACTCGCCCCAGAGTGGCACAATTTTGCATACCTTTTGAATTCCTGGTCTTTGCCCATAAGATTAGATGAGTGGAGCTTCCCTGGTGGTGCAGTGGTTAAGAATCCGCCTGCCAATGCAGGGGACATGGGTTCGAGCCCTGGTCTGGGAAGATCCCGCATGCCATAGAGCAACTAAACCCATGCACCACAACTACTGAGCCTGTGCTCTAGAGCCCGCGAGCCACAGCTTCCGAGCTCACGTGTCACAACTACTGAGCCTGCGCTCTAGAGCCCGTGCTCCGCAACAAGAGAAGCCAACACAATGAGAAGCCCGCGCACCACAACGAAGACCCAATGCAACCAAAAATAAATTAATTAATTAAATAAATTTTTTAAAAAAAGATTAGATGAGTGAGTCAGTGTCAAGGTAAAAATTTGATTTTCAGAATTCTTCCTTCTCTTTCTCACTTCTCTCCCTCTACAGCCAGCATCTGAATGGGAAAATAAAATGTGTCAGGCCTTACTTCTCAGAAACTTCCCAGGACAAGAATGGATTTTGTAGTCCTTTTCCTCCTGGTTCAACATAAAACGGGTCCACAAGTAAATGAGGGAAATGGTAAATGGTCCACTAAGAATCTTTCACAGTTTATGTTCCCTTGAGATCTAACCTTTTCAACTGATCCAACTTAAGGAGCAATGAAAGTAGGGCTAAGGCTATATCTATAGTGGAATAGTCCACTGGAACAACTAACAATGATCCCTATGGAATACAATTTGCAGGTTACAAAGTGCTTCCACCTAGTGTGTCACAAGCAAGAGAGTATTTTATAAGTGCTATATACAAATATAAAGTATCTGTACTATGAGTTTTGAGCTGGACATGATGCACCATTCTACTGTAAATCCAGCCCTGCCCTGATAATTCAGTTCAGGAAAGAGGAAGTTCTCAGCACACTGCTTATCCTGAAGTTAGAGTCTTAAGTTGATTACCTTCATTCATGGACAGAAACAAGTTAAAATTAAATCAGTGAGAACTACTAGAACACTTGCTTCCTAAATGTTTCCTTTTGCAATCACATTCTTGCTTCTTAGAAAAAATAATTTTTTAATCTTTATTCACCACTTCTATTTTCTTCCATTGTAGTTTAAAAACACAGTTTACTTTCACGCATGTATTTCAGTACCAAGGAAGGCATAATTTATCATTAGAATCCCTGACTCTGGAGTCAGAATTCTTGAGAATGAATATAGACTCTGCTTCCTATTAACTATATCACCTCGGGTGAGTCATTCTGAGTCTTGGTCTACACAGTCAAAAAATGAAGATGATGATGATGATAATTCCAACTTCATAGAGCTTGGGGAAGGATTAATTAAAATAAACAGCAAAGGGCTTAGAAAAGGGTCTGACATATAGTAAGTACCCAATAGATGTTAGCTATTATTTTAAATATTGGTGATTCATGATCTTCATAGCATTAGTGGTCCTCAAAAGTAATACAGTTGTGTACACACTTGTATATTATGTGTACACGTACATATATGTATACATGAAGGTATACACATAATATATTTGGAGGAAAGGGAGGAAGGGATGGAAAAATCATCTCAGTCTGCAGAAACGACATTCCCCAATAACTGATAGGAGGCATATTTATTAAATAAAGGCCTGGATGAAGTTAATTATCTTTAAACACTGAACTTGAATAATTTAAGTAATCATTAAGGCAGTTCACTATCTACTTGTGAGAAGAAAAATATACAGAGCTTTACAACTAAACTCAAACCACTTATATGGATTCTTTTTTAGAGATTCTGTTTTAAAAAAAACAAAAACAAACAAACAAAAAAACACCGTACAGAGCTGATTCTACACCAGGGATGAGCAAACTCAGCCCTCAGGCTAATCTGGCCCGCTGCCTGCTTGCATACTACCTATGAACTAAGAATGGCTTTTACATTTTTAAACAGTTTTTTAAAAAAACAAAAGAATAATAGTTTGTGACATGTGACATTAAGGAATCAAAATGTTAGTGCCCACAAATAAAGTTCATTGGAACACATCCAAGCTCATTCACTTACATATTGTCTACAGCTACTTTTGTGCTACAAGAGCGGAGTTAGGTAGTTGAGACAGAGGCCATATGACCCATAATGCCTAAAATACTTATCATCTGGTCCTTTACAGACAAAGTTTGCCAACCTTTGGTCTAGACTGTTGTTTCTATGAGGGCAGAGACTGTAGGGCCTAGCTCAGTGCCTGGCCCAAACTGTGTTCAGTAAATATTTGATGAATGAATATGGCATCAACATAAAGAACCTGAGGTGGGGCTCCTTCGGTGTGGTAAAGAGAGTTGTTCTCAAACAACAGAGAGCCTTTTTCAGACACAGAACAAGAGAGGACTGCTCCGGTCTGTGCGGCCCAGCTACTGTCCTTGATATCCTGTAATTCTAATGGTAGAATTTTAGGCCACAATGGAGGATGGGGAAAGGGCAGATCATAAGGACAAACTACAGAGGAGTTCTGCATTTACCGGCAGTATGTTGTTAAGAAAAAAAAAAATGGCATCACAAAAACACAATCAAAGAGGATTACTTTGGAAGAAAAACATTTATATATCCAAAAAAACAAAAATCCTATGGTCTTAAGTCTTAGTTCACCACAAGCCTTATTTCTAGATACAGCTGCTAAAGAGGTTTGCAGAGTCTTAAGTTGCACATGTACAAGTATGAATCCAAATCACAGTAAACACTGGGTCTCACTGTAACCCACGCTAGTTAGACAACATCCAGAGTGCCACCTTCAACCCAAGGAGGCTGTTTTTAAGACAGTACAGTGACAATCTGGTTTCTAGAGGAGAACTGTTAGCATGGTGATGGGTCTAATCTAGGCACCATTTCCAACAAGGCAAGCTGATAAAACTGGAGAGGATTTACCATGGAGATGAAATCACAGTCCTCAATCTGAATTAATTTAATTCATGTAAAACACTTAGGACACCTCAGTAAATACAAGCTTCGATCACCAGCGCCATCACCTGAAGAATTATGGTATGAAAGAAGTACACTTTGTTATCCCCTTGGAAGATGTAGCCTTGATATCCACAAATGGTATCAAGTCGCTGAATCAGCCATACGTAAATTACTATCAGGTAATTATCACTATCTTAGTAGACTTCTCTCTCTTTATTGGAGGTTTCTTCCCCACCCCCACCCCAAACTAACCTGTTCTCTTACTCTAAAGTGGTGAAGCAAAGACACGTATTGTTCACTGAATAGCCATGTGCTGCCCCTCACTTCCAGCAGGTCATGTGGTTAGTTCCAGCCAATGGGCTGTGAGTAGACGTGACTTGTGTCCCTCTTCCAAAGCATTTCAGAGCCACGTGATCCTCTAGCTTCCCTTTCTCTGCTGCAACAATCTGGAAGTCCCATGTTAAAACAGCAAAATCACAAAAATCACAGCAGCCTGACTCTGAGTCACTGTATGCAGAACAGCTACCCTGGAATAGAGCCAATGCTCACTGACATTTATGTGAATAAGAAACCAATGGAAATATCAGGGTTGATTTGTTACTGTAATATAGTCCACTCTATCTTGACTCATACAGAAAGTCTGAGCAGAAAGAAGCCTTGTATCCTGTGATCAACCAATTTGAGACATTTACAAGGATGAATTAAGGAAATTTTCCAAACCTTCCTCAGACAGGTATCTGTGCAACTTTATTATTTCATTTCAAGTTCATTCATAGATTATTACCACACCCACTCCTATTCCAAGATAAGTATTTAAAGCCAAATCCTCTATGCCACTCACTTATCAATAAAACTTAAGAACTTACTGAGATATATACTGAGCTATGTACCTTGAGCTATGTTCACCAAATGATGTAACCACTGACAAACCTTAGCTCAATCTGTTGTTCTCCCGCATGGCTCTTGTCTTGCTTTATGACTCTCAGACTTCATTTTCAGGAGACACATTTGAGTGGGGTTACTGCACCATGGACAAGATGGTGGAGGGCCCTGGGCAGAGCTGGCCCAGTTCTCTTTTGTCAGCAGGGACAAGTATGCTGTTCATTGGACAGACTCATTTCAGTGGGGCTTTGGACACAGAGAGATGCTATCTCCTCCAGCAGGCAATAAAAACATCCAGAAAGATAAGGACTCAATCCTGTGTTCTTTGATACATTCCTGATTTAAAACCACTGGAAACTCTGGAGCCTGGCCTGGCAAACAGCAGGGTATAAACTTCCACAGCCCTGGGTCCAAATCTCAGCTCAACAACTGACAGCTGTGTGAGTCAGGCCAAAAGACAAAGACACAGCCTGTCAGAGCCTCAGTTTCCTGACCCCTCCACAAGGCATCTGTAAGGATTAATGGAACTGATGTAGATTGAAATACTCACTGCACGTTGGACCCTTGCTGCCTCTGAACCCTGGAATTCTTCTTAAAGTCAACTGGAATTTCTATTCCCTTTATGTTTTATTACAAGCAAAACAACATTCTCAGGTACATTTAAAGCAGTGAAAAATATACCTTCAGCTTTATCCTTAGATTAGATGCTGTCTAATGACAGTCACAAAAATTAATTCTATTACTTAATCTGATCCTCTTCCAATGTGATCAAGCCCTTGCTAGGAAAATATATCTTGAGTTAAATTTCTGCTCATTTTCCAGAGGCAAATGAGCCTTTTAAATTACTAAGAATTTCCTATTTACCATACTTTTGCTGATTTCCAATTCTGATTATGTATTTTTTTATGCTCCAAGTAAATTGCTGTCATTTTTTTATGCTAAAAATCAATGTCAATGCAGCCTAATCATAAAAAAGAATGAAAAATTCGACAAATTCCAACAGAGGGGCATCCAACAATGTACCTGACTACTCTTCGTCAAAATCCTCAAGGTCAACGAAAAACAAGGAAAGTCTGAGAAACTGTCACAGCCAAGAGGAGCCTAAGGAGCTAAATGTCAATTAAATACAATGTGGATCCATCAGGAATCCATCAGGATTCCTAGATGGGATCCTGGAACAGAAAAAGGACTTTAGGCAAAAACTAAGGACATATGAATAAACCATAGACTATAGTTAACAATAATGTAACAATATTGGTTCATTAATTATAACAAATGTACCATACTGGTGTAAAATGTTAATGATAGGGTAAGCTGTGTATCAGTGTGGAGGCACATGGAAAATCTCTGTACTATCTGCTTATTTTCTCCGTAAAGCTAGACTTGCTCTAACAAAAAATGAAGTTTACTAATTTAAAAAAAAAGTCTGCACAATGAGACACCACTTCACAGCAAGATGGTCATAGTCAAAAAGACAGATAATAACAAGTGCTGGTGAGGATGTGGAGAAACTGGAACTTTCATACATTGCTGGTAGGAAGGTAAAATGGTGCAGTCACTTTGGAAAACAGTCTGGCAGTTCCTCAAAGTGTTAAATGTTGAGTCACCATATGACCCACCCAGCAATTCCACTGCTAGGTATACACCCAAGAGAAATGAAAACGTATGGCCCCCCAAAACTTGTTTACAAATGTTCATAGCAGAATTATTCATAGTAGCCAAAAAGTGGAAACAAATGTCCATCAACTGATGAATGAATAAATAAAATGTGGTAGATCCACACAATGGACTATTATTCAGCCACAAAAATGTGAAGTATTGGTGCTACAACATGGATGAGCCTTGAAAACATTATGCTAAGTGAAATAAGCCAGACACAAAAGGCCACACAGTGTCTGATCCCATATATACAAAATGTCAAGAATATGCAAATCGGGCTTCCCTGGTGGCGCAGTGGTTGAGAGTCCGCCTGCCGATGCAGGGGACACCGGTTCGTGCCCCAGTCCGGGAAGATCCCACGTGCCGCAGAGCGGCTGGGCCCGTGAGCCACGGCCGCTGAGCCTGAGCATCCGGAGCCTGTGCTCCGCAACGGGAGAGGCCACGACAGTGAGAGGCCCGCGTACCACAAAAAAGAAAAAAAAAAGAATATGCAAACCTATAGAGACAGAAAGTAGATTTGTCATTCCCTGGGGAGAGGTACAGGATGACTAACAGGATTTGAATTACAGGAGCAAACATTTCCAAACAAAGTACTGTCCACCATATTTTTAGAAAAATGAGGAAATGAGGAGCGCTAGTGGATATAGGGTGATGAAAATGCCCTAAAACTGACTTATACTTTAAATGAGTGGATTGTATGGTATGTGAATTATATCTTAATAAATAAAGTTGTTAGCTTAAAAAACAACATCATGTACACCAAGAATACTGATGGAACAATTCAATCCTATTCAAGGCAAATATTTTGACACTGTCTGGTTGATACTAAACCTTTCATTTCCCTGAGAAGTGTTCTGTTTGATTTTGTAATACCCTTAGTGTAATGCCTAAGGGCATAACATAATGAAAAGAACCTGTGCACACAGACGGTTTGAATGAGGCTTTTCAGATTAAATGAGCAAACTATATAAATATAAGGCCTCCCTAAAGTGTGCCTGAGATGTGAAAGAGGATGCAAAAAATATTCCCACTGATATTTAACAATAAATTAACTTACAAAAAATGCGTATCATTGTGTACTCTTTTAGAATGCTACCTCTGAATGCAATCATTTCCTCTGAATTACTAGAAAATTACAACGCTTTCAGTTCTTCCATTATTCATTGTCCTGGTCCTATGAGAAATGTAATACTCATCTTGCAGAAATACGTCAATTAAACTTTAGTCTCCCACAGCACAATATATATCACATAGGTAGGATATAACTCAGTGAAAATTTAGAAAGTTTAATCTTTTTTATCCTACACATTCCAGATGTATATTAACAGGAAATATAATTTTAAAAACCAAACTACTTTGTTCACAATGAAAGAGACAAAATTTTTCCCATATTAATCAAGTCTAACTTCATTAATCTCGAACTGAATTACTGTTAACGTTAGAGAAACTCTAAAACCTAAGGTAGAAGAAAGTTACTTTTAGTTCTTGTTTCATTTAACTGCAGGTAAAACAGGTATCCAAGCCTCTAGTAGATTAGTGTATTAATATACATTTCTTTGAGCATCTCTATAAACTACTGTCCTACTCACCTCTAATCTGATTTCTCTTAAAACAATAAGAAATACTTCAAGAGGAATATAACCTCAATTTATATATGTCAGTTTCTTTCAGAGGTGAATCTGTTTTACATATAAGCATTATCTACATGTGAGACATTACTATTACATATTATTATTTAATTCATTTCTGAAATTAGTCTAGAACACATATGAATCTACAAACATTCTTATACTTTGAATGCAAGCTATGCAGCTGTCTTCTGGGTAAAGCTGGAGTCTCTCTCAAGATTTACGGTCAATAAAACACAGGCCTGGAGTTAGCAGTCTGAAACTAAGGCACCATGGATCTTAAGTCTCTACAGGCAAGTAGAAGCTAGAAAATATTGGGTATGTGAGTGGGGTGGGGGTGGGTATAGATTCATCCATTCATTCATTCCTTTTCATGTTCCATTCATTCAACAATTTATCAAGTGCCTCCTTGCATTCAGGCAATGAGGATACAAAGTGAAAAAAGACACAATCCTGCCCTCAAGAAACTCACACTCTGCATGGCCACAAGTGTGGCCACAGAACTTATAACAAAATAAATCTTCGTATTGGAAGATTTTGATCTAACATGCATATTGCATCATTCCTATTTTATCTTATTTAATCCACAACAAAAAAGAAAAACAAAACGCCAACAACAACAAAAACCAAGGTTCAGACAGGCTGAATGACTTGGAGATTCTCCTACCCACTGAACCTCTCAGCTATGGATGAGTCGAGTCACTCAGCTCTGTCCCACTCACTCACCTCTTCTATTGATAGAAGCCACCTCTTCTATCAATCAGCTAGCAAGGGACAACGCAGGGTGGCAACTTCTACTTACGAATCCACCTTTTTTGCTTTTCCCACCACACTGTAGTTTTAAACACAGGATTCTTTTTAGGAGACACACACGGAAGATTCTCAAAATCTCCACTGAGACACAAATGTCTTTACCATCTGTGGACGTCACCCCAAAAAGATGAACAGAAGGCCTTAGTACCTTCTATTCCCCAGAGACAAGCTTTTCTAAACCAGTACTCAACCAGTAGAATCTCCCAATGTATAGCTAAAGCATCCCAAAGAGACACCACGTCGCCTTTCACTTTTACCTCTGTAATCCTTCAGCACTTGAAGTCAGCTTGAAAGTATCTGTAGAACACCATGCTTACAGCCTTAGCCTTCACTTTTGAATTCCCTTCTCTTCCCAGAACAACCCTGAACAAGTACTATAATCACTTGACTTGGTGATTTATTTTTATCTCGTTTTTTATAATCTGTCTCTCAGAAATTGAAATTGGCTGTCCTTTTATATTTTACATATTTTTGAAAGACACAGAAGCCTTTAATATGATGGATTAATTTTTGCAAGTCTGTAAGATGACTGAAATACACATATTAAAATCAGGGACTTCCCTGGCGGTCCAGTGGTTAGGACTCTGTGCTTTCACTGCTGAGGGCGCGGGTTCAATCCCTGGTCGGGTAATTAAGATCCTGCAAGCCAAGCGGCACGGCAAAAAGAAAAAAAAAAGAATTAAAACCAGAGCCAGAAAAAAAGCATTTTTAGGTGTTTTTCCAAAAGAATATGAACCACAGGTCAATACACAGCAAGAAATGGGGTTCCTCCTCTTCCGATGTGTTGGGAGTTAGGAGTAAACCGGAAGTGAAAGTAAGCCGAGATAAACCTGACTCACACTGCCTAAAGAATAAAGTCCAAATCCCGCAACCTCATACTCAGGAGGTTCCACCATCTTCCCAAAATGCTTTTCCAGTCTTATCTCCCTGTACTTTCCGTAATGAACTGGAGAACTCAGCACTGGCTGAACCCGCGTTTCCCTGCTGCACCTCTGTTTGAAGGTTCAGTTGCTCCTTTGTCTGGAACACCTCTCCCCATAACTCCCCCCGCTGCCCACTCTACCTGGTGAGCACCTGCCCATCCTTTACTGCCTACTTCATATGCTTCCTCCTCCACTATTTTCTTTATGTAGACAAAAGGAAGCCCTCTTACCAGCTGGCTCACAGAGATGGGTAAAACATCAGAAGACAGCATAAATGATCACCCCATCAACTCTGCCCTGCCTGCCCTAATTATTCCAATGGAAAGTGAAACTTCCTCCTTCTCAGACCTACCACGGTTGGTTCCTATCTTTCTTATAGCACTTAGCACCAGCTGCCCTGTACTGGAGCCAGGAATTCATATATCTTAACCTTCCTACGAGACTGCACGTTTTCTGGGGGGCAAGGAAGGAACTTCCTGCAATTGTGTACATCCTACCTCTGACCTCAGATCTTGCAAGCTATTCCAAAAATACTTATAAAATGAAGTTTAACATTACATCCAGATTAACAAAATTAAATCCAAATACATACTGCTTGAGTTTATTAGTCATTCACGCTTGGTTTGGGTCAACTCCTAACATCTTCTGGCTGATGTCAGCTGTTCAGCTCTCCATAGGTGGAATGTCATACTGGCTGAACCGCAGTTATTTCAAAAATATGGAATACAAGAAAAGGGCTGGTTTCTTGGGAGAACTGGGGGGTTGGGGTCAGGGTGGAGCGGGTAAGGAACTTCCAGAGGGCAGCAAAGGGCACAAGGCAGCAACCACTTGGTAAATGAAACTAATTTAAAAAGAAAATAACAATTAAAAAACCCTGTAACAACAGTTTTATGAAGTTAGTACCGTTTCAAAAGAAAACCACTTTGTTTCTAGCTCTCCTATCTAACCTACATTACTATACTCTCCTCCAGTGGCTCTCAAAGTGTGATTCCCAGATCATCAGCCTCAGCATCACCTGGGAACTTGTTGAAATGAAACTCTCCAGCCCAGATGAACTTATTTGCAAAACAGAAATAGAGACACAGATGTAGAGAACAAAAGTATGAATACCAAGGGGGGACCAGAGGTGGTGGTGGGATGAATTGGGAGATTGGGATTGACATATATACACCACTATGTATAAAATAGATAACTAATGAGAACCTACTGTATAGCACCGGGAACTCTACTCAGTGCTCTGCGGTGACCTAAATGAGAAGGAAATCTAAAAAGGAGGGGATATACGTATATGTATAACTGATTCACTTTGCTGTACAGCAGAAACTAACACAACACGTAAAGCAACTATCCTCCAATAAAAAATTTAAAAAAAAGAATATAGGAAGGGCTTCCCTGGTGGCGCAGTGGTTGAGAGTCGCCTGCCAATGCAAGGGATATGGATTTGTGCCCTGGTCTGGGAAGATCCCACATGCCGTGGAGCAACTAGGCCCGTGAGCCACAACTACTGAGCCTGCGCGTCTGGAGCCTGTGCTCCGCAATGGGAGAGGCCGCGACAGTGAGAGGCCCGCGCACCGCGATGAAGAGTGGCCTTCGCTTGCCACAACTGGAGAAAGCTCTCACACAGAAACTAAGACCCAACACAGCCAAAAATAAATATAAAATTAATTAATTAATTAAAAAAAAAGAAATATAGGAATAGCAGACATAGGAAGCAGCCTATATTACTATATTCTCTCTGCTACTTATTACCCAATCTCTCATTACTCCAGTCCCCATTATAGTTAATAATTCTTTATATTAAACTTTCCCTGCTCAAAAAAAAAAAAAAACTAAAATATAGACCTAACGCAAAAGAAAAAAAATTCTCCAGCCCCACCCCAGACCTAAAGAATGAGAAACTTGGAGTTGGGACCCACCAACCTGTTTGTTAACAAGCTCTCCAACTCATTCTTAGGCCCGATCACCTGTTAGAACACATTAAAGTACCTGCATTTTCCTGAACAGGTCAGCTCCATCCTGTCTCCGTGCTTTTGCTCATGCTGTCCCTTCTCCAAGGAACGCTTTTTCCTCTAGGTATTCTCTGTAGATTGAACTTGTGCTTTTCTTTCAAGGCTCAGCTCAGAAGTCTTGACATCTTCCTCAACCCACTGAACAGAATGAACTGCTCTCCATTCGGGCTCCCCCAAAGCCTCATTCTGCCCTTCCTCCTGGTACTCACCTGTGTCCCAGGCTGTCTCTGTGTCTGCCTCCCCCAACTGACTGAGTACCTGTGAGTACATGGACCGTGCCTCACTTATAGTGCTGTCGCAGCCCAGCTCCCTTTCGGCAATCCAATCCCTTTGATTTTGCAGAGGAAGAGGGAAAAGTATTCTTCTGCAACAAGCCCCTGATTGACCACGAGAAGGATGCTGAGAGGCATCCAACTCCTCTCTCTCCACAATGGAGATGAATAAATACCCTGTCAAGTGAGATCTGAAGTTTAGGGGGCAGTTGTTGAAGGTACCTTTGGGACCAGAGACATCACTTAAAGAGCTCCATAGTCGAGGCTTAGCCATAAACACATTTAAGATTTTATAAAAGCCAGATGTCAATTTCATAGAGAAATTATTCCCTCTGGTCAGTAAAAGAAGGAAATATGGATTGACTGAAAGAGCACTGTATTTGGGGTAGACTGACGCTCCATGAGGACAGGGACCCTATACCTGTCTTGGCCATCACTATAGTCCCAATGCTGAGCCCTAACAGTCTGTCAAATGTTGAAATGAAAAGACACAGATGTGAATTCCATCTCTGCCATTTCCAAGCCAGGTAACCTCAGGCAGGCAAGTCATTCATTCTCAAAGTCTTGGCCACTTATCAATGAAAGGCAGCGAAGCTGGAAAATTATTGTATCAATAAATACCTTACCTTCTCACCTTATAGGTTACTAATTGCTTTCACATTTACTAACTTGTTTAATCATCAAATCTCCAGCTGAAGAGAAGGCCTCTCTTCTCATGGGGTCAGAAACAGAATCACAGACTTTGACTTCTCATCCACGGCCCTGATCATAGGCTAACTGATTTCAGATATCTAACCTTTAATTACCCTACGGGGCTCATTTTGATTGAGCAATAAACATTCAGAGATTCTCAGATTACCTTTTTGCCACGGATGCTGATCTTGGGTTTAACTTGGGCTGTTTGAGGATAGGAAGAGGGATCAGGCGAATTGCTGCTAGTGCTGTTTTCCTAAAATTAATTCACTTGGCATGAGAACTTTTGCTGAAAAACATCATTCGGTTTTTGTGAGCTGTGTTTCATGCCTGGCATCTCATTGACCTAATAACACTTCAACTCTGAAATAACTGGGCCACTCTTGGCAATACCCCTTGGACCAAAAGAGTGTCCCAATGACCCTCTGAGGGGAGAGGAAGGAAAAGGGAGACTTGACCAGGACAAAATGCTGAGAGAGCTTTCAAGTGAAAGAATTACGGAGTCTTTGAGAACTTTTGATTTGTTCCCAATGGTTATAAATACTAACTTGCTATTGAGCTGAAGGTTCAATTATGTACTAATTTGATATTATCATTCCACCAAATTATTGATGAACAGCATTAAAACCCTAAGCAGAGACATTTATCAAACCTCAGAATTCTAGTTTGCATTGATTTTTACCTATAAACAGTACACAGTATATATCATCAAGGACAAAAAAAAGAAAAAAAACCCAATATAGCCATAAAAGGTGGCGTTTAAGATGACAAAGTGAAATGAGACAAAAAGTCTACTTGTGCCTTTTGATCATTCACTGTAAACGAGTCAGTTCTGAACCCGTTTTTCTTTCATTTTAACAATTTAATCTAGATTCTGAGCAACAGCTATGGGAACAAAGTGTGAGTGCAGCCAGTACTTTCTGTCTAAGGCATTCAAATTTCCTTGATCAACATCAGTTTTAGGTCAAAGACTGTCATGCATCACTTTGGGTTTTACAATTGTGATCCACAGAGATAGGTTTACTCTTTTATTCATGGAATGCAGAGGCCCCATGTGGGAATTCATTGTAGGGGGCAATTAACATGAAATCCTTCTACATACATTTACCATTACCAATGTTTTAAACTCAAATTCAATCCAAATTCTATTTTGACAGTACTGCTAAACTCTCTTGTTTTTTGGTTCTCTAACAAATTGAAGGGGCTTTCACCATTTTTCTTTTAAATGTTATTTCCTGGGACTGGATCTTTGAACAATTTATTGAGTTTCTCAATAATGAAGTAATTCTGGTTTCCTCTAATACTGAGTTTCTCCTGTCAACCATTCCCCAAAACCTTTTGCTTCCACCTTTCTAAGATATCCATTCACCTTACTATCAGAAAAAGAGTTTCTCGTGTTTTCTTTGTGGTTGGCTTGGGTTTTCTGAAGAAGGCATGTCTCTGTGCAGTGAGTTGTAACCCAAATATTCTTGTAGTTTTATAGCTCTGAATTGCTCAAAAAGAAAAATCTAGTTTCTTATAAAGTTTAAAGTCTCCTTCACAACTGGACTTTATGAACAAATAACACATAACTCTCAGAAGAGAAAATACTTTCTGATGAAACAAGTGTTTTTAAATATGAGAAAAACTCTCCTAATCAGTCCTCTCTCGCCCTTTCTGTGCCCACAGTATTACTAAAAAGCAATTCATTTTCACAGAAGCCACACTACATGTTTCTCACCAGAAAAAGTAAGTAGGCACTTTCAGACATGGTAGTACTGAAAAGAAATAAGACGATCAAAGTTAACACAGCCTCACATCTCATGTGATTTTATATGTCAGCAACAGTTCCAGCAATCAAAACTGTATAACCATTTTATAACCAATAAACCGGCAGGCATCACAAAGGCCTCTTTCTCCCTGATTTTCATCAAAAGGTTGATTTGGATTTTTGGATGTTGAAACACGTAATGGGTAAGGGCCTGAAGCAGGCGGCGGCCTTTCCTTTCGCGTCCAGAGACAGGCCCTGAGAATGCACAGAACCAGCACAGAGGCAGAAGCAGGAAACGGACAGAGGGGCTCAGGCAGCACAGGGAGAAGAGGAACATCCTCAGCTGGATTCTATTCTGAGACTCCCATGAGAGAGTAATGTGGCACACCAAGCAGGGAGGTACGGGACATTTTCTCACAGCCAAGTCAGCTGGTCAAGGCTGATGCCTGCCAGCCCTGACCCTAAATCACTTGTCTCTGACCCCGGGGCCTTCCCTGAGGTATCGACACCCACCTCCAACTGCAACGTGTCCACACTGACGTCAGAACTCCCTGAACTGAAGGATCCCAGCAGAAGTGTCCAGGTTTGGATTCAGCCTGGGGGTTCTGACCACAGTTCAAAGATCTGAGATCAGGGTTAGGGTCAGCACCCACAGATCTTCCAGGAGCTCCCAACGATGGATCCTGCCACCCCAGGTGAAAAAATCCTTATGAACTGTTCACCCTAGAGTCCTTAGGCTTATACACAAGGTGAGTGTCTCACCCCCAACTCCAGAGGCATCTCCTGGATCCCTACCAACTCACCTCCATCACCCCAAAAGAGCTTTACGGTGCACCCAGAGAAAGAGCTGCTGTCTCTGCCTCCAGGAAGGCTTCAAGGGTGAAAAGGAGATAAAGACTGAGTGGAATAATTTTAAAAACAAAACCCAGAAAGATTCATCACGGTTGTTTTGTTTCTCTTATGAAAGTCTGGCTCAAAGAATGTTGGGAGTGTCACCAGATAAAATCTGTAGCCATTCTAAGCATCTGTTAGGGTTACCACATTTATCCATTTTGCATTTTGTTAAGCTATTTGATTAAGTTACTTTAGCTCTCAGTGCCTGAAGTCAGGTGGGTCTGGTATCCAAGCTCAGTTCAGCCACTTGTCCATGATGTGACCTCAGAAATGTGATTTTTACCTAAGTCTCAGTTTTCCAGGCTGTAAAATGGGAATAACATTTGCACCAACTTCATCGGATGGTCTGTAGAGATTCAACGACATATTGCTTGTAAAGTGTTTAGTACAGTGTCTGATCCGTGGAAAACATTTTAAAATACTAGCTACTAATATTACTATTATTATTTGGAGAAAGTTACATAGTACAGTCAGTTTACACAGGGTTATGATACATTACTCTGGAATTTAATACCTGGGTGTTAACTGTATGTGACATTAACTTCAACATACTGCTTGATCTTGCATTTCACTGTCCAATCAACTTGGACTAACGTCAAGATGAAAAAAAAAAGTAATTCCTCTATACTTAGCCAACCCTTCCCTGCCCCCCCAGTAATCATCTCTCAAACTCCGTATCTCCTCCCAAGTGTTCTCTCTTCTTGACTCATAAGAAGAGGCATCACTGGCAGTTGAAGATGGTGATCAACTACAGTGTGATTGTCAACAGAAAGGATGTGTGCCCTCCAACAGCTCCCTCAATGCTGTGTGCAGCTCAGTGAAAAGGTTGTGTTTTGATTTGCAAAACGGCTATTTGCAACATCTGTTCCAAGTAAACAAATATACCAAACTACTTCTTGCTCCAGGATTTGGGGTTTGGAATCCCTGCCTTCTGTCTTGTTTTTCCAGGTGGAGAGTCTGATCACAATTCTCTCTCTCTCAAGCTTACCTCACGTTCCTGGGTCATAAACACCACGGCCATCACTCACTACCTCCCCGTAGTGTAAAATATCTCTCCCAAATACACTCTCAGTCCACGGACTTGGGGCCCACCCATTTGTATCTTCTGCCACTGACAAGCTAAGCCACGATGTCCTTTCCAGACTCCTCCTCGACTCCGGATCCCCAGGTCTGCAGCCTTGCCCCTCATTCAACCTTGAACTGGCCAGTCATCCTTCCAATGACACAGACATCCTCCCATTGGCCACCAAGTTCCCCTCTTTAGATTAGGTCTCTGAGGGCTTTTGATCCACAGAACATCTCCAACTCAAATTAATCTTGGGGTCATCAACCTTGGAAAGTTAAGGACTAGTAGCAATGAAACTAGGGCAGAGGCTCTGGCTAAACCACTAACTAGCTTAGCTAAGCACATCTCAGCTCCACCTCTACATCATGAGGGATGGTCTGGATAAAGTGCTACCTTATAGCTCTAAGATCCTAAACTCCCACCCTCCCCATGTAAAAGTACACTTGTTGATTTATTAATGCAATAATTATTGAGTATCTAATACTGCAAAGCTACGTGCCTGGCACTGTGAGGGATTAAAGGTCACCTCCCAAAGAACTTATCATCTAGAATGGCAAATGAGACAACCACATCAACAACTGTAAGAAACAGAAAGAGAGAATGTCACCATTGGAGGTTATTTATAAAGTAAAAAGAACATTACCAACACCCCAAACCTGAAGCTAAAGCAACTTTCAGAGTATCTTTTCTTCTCTGCATCTAGTTTCTGGCAACGCGGCATGCGGGATCTTAGTTCCTCGACCAGGGATTGAACCAGTGCCCCCTGCAGTGGAAGCTCAAAGTCTTAACCACTGGATTGCCAGGGAAGTCCCAGCATCTAGTCTCTTACAAATGCTTTCCCCTTTACAACACTTCTCACATCTGTGCCCTCCACTCTGCATTTAGAATCACATGCTTAAGTCCAGGCCTTAGGCAACTCTCCCCTGTTATGATTTGACTCCTGTCCCCAGAACTGCCCTAAATGATCCATCATGACCTCTCACGAAGATATGAGAATCATCCCATCAGGCTGGTTTGACTTGGCCACTGTCTTGCTATAGCTCTAAGGTGGCCTCCCTCATTTCACAGAACATCCACATCAAATCCCTTTACCAAACCGTCCCTACTTCACTTCCTCCCTCCCACAAACAGTACCAAGAACATTACTGGTGCTTAGTTCTGGGTGGGTTGTCTAAGTCATAGGCTTGAAGCTCCAAGAGCCTACACACACTGGTCAGGAAGTTGGGTTATGTACTAAAATTCAACAATCCTGGATATTGAAGACGAGGGATACTAGCACAGGCAACAGTAATAAACGTTAGAGGGTTCAGAAGGGGGAGAGCTACTTTCTGGCTGCAGTAATCAAGGAAGCCTTCTAGGAAGAGGCACACGTGAGCTACACTTTGCAGCATACGCAGGACTTCAACGTGGAGGGAGGCAAACAAGCATTCTGAGGCAAGGAAGGAGGGCGTCTTCAAGACCAGCCAACTGTTAGGTGGGGCCTGAATGAGAGGGTACTCTTGGAAAGGAGTTTACAAGGTACTAGCAAGCTTAGTAGCAGGAATAGCTAATCTTCTGCCTAAGCCAGGTTACAAAGTGTAAGGAGGTAGAAGAGAAAAAGAAAGTGTAATAATCTAACCAAACTCTGAGGAGAGTATTGGCCAGGGATGGTAAAAAGAGCCCTGCAAATCAGAAAACCTGGGGCCTGGGCCCAGCTTTGCCAAGGAGGGGCTCCAGCAGCCACAGCAAGTCATTTAACCTCCTTGGTTTCAGTTTTCTCATTTGTAAACTGAAGCAGCTGAACTGGCTGACCTCGAAGGTCTCCACAGGCCAAAACTAAACCAACTGTATATTATTTCTGCCATTAAAACATTCATCATGGGCGGGGGCAGGAGGGGGTGAAGGAAAAGGCAGATATCTGTATTCCCTTTCCATATAGGTTTCTCCTCCTGAACTAGAATTTTTTTTTCCCTAAACTTATTAATTCTATGTACACGCCTCCACATCATAAATTTAACACTTAAAGAATGTTCAGTGTGGGGTCCCCAAATTTTGTTTATGGCTTACAGGTTATCCAAGAAATTTGTGCAGCATAACCTTAACCTCGTACACGCGTTTCCAATACCGCAGGCCCAGGGTAAAATATCTCTGTGAACTATTAAATGTGACAGGGTAAATAAAGGGGAGAAAAGTGAGAATTCTGTTACTCATCTAAAAGACCGCTTCCCGACATGGATGGATCTAGAGATTGTCATTTTGAGTGAAGTCAGACAGAGAAAGACAAATATATGATATCACTTAAATGCGGAATCTAAAAAAATTGGTACAAATGAACTTATTTACAAAACAGAAATAGAGTCACAGATGTAGAAAACAAACTTATGGTTACTAAGTGGTAAGGGGGGAAGAGATAAATTGGGAGATTGGGACTGACATATACACACTACTGTATATAAAACAGATAACTAATAAGAACCTACTGTATAGCACCGGGAACTCTACTCAGTACTCTTTAATGACCTATGTGGGAAAAGAATCTAAAAAAGAATGGATATATGTATATGTGGAGCTGATTCACTTTGCTGTCCAGAAGAAACTAGCACAACACTGTAAATCAACTATACTCCAATAAAAATTAATTTTAAAAAATAAAATAAAAGACCGCTTCCTTTTAAGACCAAACGATACCTGAAATAACAGTAATGTAGAAAAGTAAGGGGGGGGGAATCTTCAACTTTACGAAGTCTCTACTTAAAAATGCAGCTGAAATGCAGAAAGTTTTGGGCACTGAAACGCGCTGAAAGTTAGCTTTTTTTTTTTTTTTAAATGCCGCATCCAGGGGCCCCCTGCTCCAGGAAAGGCACCAAAACCAGAAACCACGGATGCTGATTTCACTCTAGTCCTACTGATCCTATGCACCAAAAGACCAAAAGCAAATAAACCAGTCACAGAAGTCCAGCGAAACAGGCTGGATCAGAAAGCCTCACCAGCGGCCACTCAAAGTTTAAAAGAGAGGAAAATAGAAAAGTTAACGCAATGCCTAACTTCATGCAGAGAATCATAATGCAGTTCTCAGGCTTACTGGGTAAATAGCATAAATACACGAGTTAACACCTGCCCGCACTACACGCTGCCCAGACTGAGCAGGAGCGCGCCCTGAGGTCGGCGGGCGCCGCACTGCACAGCGGGCTCCGGGAGCCACCTCTCCAGCGAGGGAAACCCGGAGAGACTCTCCTGGAGCCGCCGCGGAGCGCCTGCGAGGAAGTAAAGCTTTCTTTTCTGCCTGTCGGTTCAGGCTTCCTCTCGGACCCCACCGCCGCGCCGCGTTACCTGCCCTCCAGTCCGCAGCTTCCGCTCCCGACCCAGGCACCCGCAGGTCAGTTCTGCAGCTACCTGGCCGCGCCCGCCCAGCTGCTGCGCTCGCGTCACTACGCATGCCCGGCCGGCACCCGGGTCAGCAAACTTGAAATCCACTTGCCGGGTTTTGGTTGCGGCTCCCAGCGGAAAGGACCCGAGGCCAAGAGCTGAAGTGGAGCTGCAGGTGCTGGGAGAGGAGAGGCGGGGAGTGGTGGAGGGGCGCTGCGGCAACCTTATCCTTACTGCCCAAAGCTACCCAGGACGCACCTTCCTCCAAGCCTAAAGATGACCATCTGCACAATTGGAATGATCTTAGCACAGTACTTCTCAAACTTGAGTGTGGATCTGAAGCACATGGAGGGCTTGTTGAAACACAGTTCCCACACTCAAGAGCTCAGATTCAAGTAGATCTAGGATGAGGCCCGACCATTTGCATGCCTAACATTTTCACAGGGGAAACAGGTACTACTAACTCGGATACCACACGTTGCGAACCTCCGGTCAAAAGAAAAGATATACATATTTGGTATTAAAAGAGGAAAGTTTTCTCTCCCCTTCTCCCTCTTTTTGGGATTTCACATAACACTTCCTCTTCATTTAACAGCCACACCTGCTTAAAAAAGAAATAACTACAGCTCACACGCAAAGGTGGGATATTTCCTCTAGCATGTGAATCAAGTAAGTGGAATGCAACGAGTTCTCACGTATTTTGCCTGTAGCATAGCCTATGGTTGTGGTGTCTCCAGCTGTGTCCAGGCAACAGGAGAGGGGGCCCTAATTTGTTGCCCCTTTAACTCAAAGTCCTGTGTGACCGTTTAGCGCCTAGCACAATACTGGGTACAAAATAGGTACCCAAGAAATCCTGAGATGATATTAGTATGGCTTGAGAGATGAAAAAGAAGGATGTTGGAATTAGTTTAGGAACCCAACAGAATCGATAATCAATTAAATATGGAAGTACGTGGGCTAAGGCTGAGGACAATACGGATATCTCCCTGCCTTACACCTAGAGAAATCAGTGGCTTAAGTATCCTTATCTGAGCCCAGATGTAAAGGAGTTGTGAGTTATCACAATACATTTCTTAAAACGTTAAACACACATCTGCCATATAACCCATCCATTCCATTCATAGTTATTACCCAAGAGAAGTACATGTTCACACAAAGATTTGAATATGAATGTCCACAGTGGCTTTTTTTTTTTTCACAATAGCCCCAACCAGAAGGAACCCAAATGCCCACCAACAGGTGAATGGATAAACAAATTGTGCGATATCCATCTATGCAATGGAATACTACTCACCAAAAAAAAAAAATGGAAAGAATTACTCATATAGGCTTCAACATGGATAAATCTCAAAATTATTATGCTGGGTGAAAGGGGCCAGAGACAAATATATGATTCCATCTATATAAAGTTCAAACTAACCTAAAGTGACAAAAAGCAAACCAGTAATTGCTTGGAGCCAGGGGTAAAGGGAGGAATGGGCTGTCAAGGGGCAGTAAAAATCTTTTGGGGATGATGGAAAAGAAATCTTGTCTTGATTATAGTGGAGATTTCACAGGAGTCTCCAACTGTCAAAACTAAATTGTACACTTTAAATTTATTAAATGTATTTTATATAAATTATTTCCCCATAAAGGTAAAGAAAAAAATGGTGGGTTTTTTTTGGCTGCGTTGGGGCTTCGCTGCTGCCTGTGGGCTTTCTCTAGTTGAGGCGGGCGGGGGCTACTCTTTGTTGTGGTGCACGGGCTTCTCAGTGCGGTGGCTACTCTTGTTGCGGAGCACGGGCTCTAGGCGTGTGGGCTTCAGTTGTTGTGGCGCGTGGGCTTAGTTGCTCTAGCAGTATGTGGGATCTTCCTGGACCAGGGATCGAACCCACGTCCCCTACATTGGCAGGCGGATTCTTAACCACTGTGCCACCAGGGAAGCCCACAAGATACTTGTTAAAAGAAAAAAATATCCCAGGAAAACAAGAAAAACTGCCATGAACAAACCAGAAATGTTGAGAAAAGACAAAATACAGAGAGGATCATATCTCAGAGAACGAAGATGGAAGGAACGTTCAGCTCAAATCATACAGAGGAGGAGGCTAAGGCAAAGGATGGAGCAGTTGGGGGAAGGGCGTGCAAACTCAGCTAACAGATCAAGAAATGGAAGGAGGGCACTGAGGCACTGGTCAGAGAGAGTAACTGGGGAAAGAGATTTAGAGCAGCTAGGCTAGTCAACACCTTTTTCCTCCGCAGCCGGGTCTAAACTGTGGTCCTGATAGCTACAGACTTCCAGGAAGAACACGAGTCTCCCATACCTGGAGGGTGAGCTGCCAATACATCCTGGCCTCTCGAGTACTGTTCCTTACCCCAAATTGGCAAAGGATGGCTACAGTGAATAAAAAGGTAAAATGAATAGAGATTCTAAAATACAAAATTGTTAAATCAACACTACTTCAATAAAAATAAATAAATAAAATAAAATACAAAATTGAACAGATAACTAAACATTATATCATACATTTGAGGAAAAAACAACTATGAGAGAAGCACCATCTCTACAACTAACAGTAGAGAAAACAGAGGTAGGCAACTATCAGAAGATGACATTTGCAAAGTATAATTAATACCTTCAAATAATCATGAGAAGATGTCGCAAGTACAGAAATTTTGACCAGATAGTTGGGAATTTAAAACTTTGGTGACTGAGATAAAGAACTAAATGGATGATCCAGGTTTCAGAAAAGATGCAGATGATGAGCAGGTAGGGACTGGAAGATCAAGCTGAGGAATTATTTCAGGATGAAGTCAGCCTAACAGGCAATGGGGTGGAAACGGCTTCAGGGCGTAGAAAGATGATCTGGGGCAGTTTACTACATTCTTTATCCTCCCTCCACACCCTGCCCATCCTTAGTTGAAAAAAATAAACTCATGTACAACATTAACTGAAACAGATGGGAAATAGGAAAACAGCTGTGGAGTGTGGCAAAGACTGATTGTCCTCAAATATTTTTTCATCTGTGCTGTACTTATGAAAACGATGATACATCAAAATAATGGGAGGGCTTTCCTGGTGGCGCAGTGGTTGAGAGTCCGCCTGCCGATGCAGGGGACACGGGTTTGTGCCCCGGTCTGGGAAGATCCCACATGCCGCGGAGCGGCTGGGCCTGTGAGCCATGGCCGCTGAGCCTGCGTGTCCGGAGCCTGTGCTCTGCAACGGGAGAGGCCACAGCAGTGAGAGGCCCGCGTGCCACAAAATAATAATAATAATAATAATGGGAAAGTGATGGACTAGTCGATAACACATTAACAGACACTGTGGATTGCCCTAACTCGCTTCTTTAATCCCTTCCTGGAAAGCCAAAAACTACATTTCCCAGATTTACTTGTAGGTATGGTTCCAGATATGATTTAGGTTTCATCAGGTCATGTAAGACTTTGGTTGAAAATTGAATCGCATGAGGAGAGGGGGAAAGCATGATCCTCTTCTGGCAGCTTCCTGATCCTGTCAGAGTTAGCAACTGCCTTTACGGTAATTTGGGGAGTTCTTGGATTCTCACGATGAAGTCTGTTTCTCCCAATGATTCCATGTATTATCTGCATCTTGTAATAAACCTCTTTATTCTTAAACTAGCAAAAGGGACTTCGATACTGACAAATGCATGTTCCATCTGGGAAACACGTTGTCTTATTTGAAAATGATCAGTAAATAAATGAGAAAATGAATACTAGGAAACTCAAATACAAAAATCTTAGTAAAAAGTACAAAAGAACACTTTTAATCTTGGGGTTAACCTCCTTAGGCAAGACTCAAAACCCAGAAGCCGTAAGGGAAGATATGGACAGATTTGATACAATAAAAATTAAAATTTCTGTATGACAAGAAGCAACTGACAAAGAGAAAATATTTTCAGAGTATCTATCAGAAAAGGGTTAATGTCCATAATATATTAAAATGCTCCTATAAATCAATAAAAAGATACAACCAAAATAAAACTCATAAAGTCCTGAGTAGGTAATTAACAGAAAACAAAATCCAAATGATTAATAGACATATGAGTAGATGCTTGAGCCTTTTGGTAAGTAGACAAACGCGTATATATATATACACCTTACTCCAAATCAATCAAATCAGAATCTCTGGGAATGCCCAGATACTTTTTATTTTTTATATTATTTTATAATTTTTTCTTCCAGTTTTATTGAGATATAGTTGACATTCAGCACTGTATAGGTTTAGGGTGTACAGAATAATGATTTGACTAACATACCTCATGAAATGTTTATTATAATAAGTTTAGTGAACATCCATCATTTCACAGATACAAAATTAAAGGAATAAAAACAAAATTTGTTTTCTTGTGATGAGAACTCAGGATTTATTCTCTTAACAACTTTCATATATAACATATAGCAGTTAATTATATTTATCATGTTTTACATTACATCCCTAATACTTACTTATAACTGGAGATTTGTAACTTTTGACCACCTTCATCCAATCCCTCCTCCCCCAACCCTTCTCCTCTGGTAACCACAAATCTGATCTCTTTTTCTATGTTTGTTTATTTTTGAAGTATAACTGACCTAAAACACTATATTAGTTCCTGTTACACAACATAGTGAGTTGGTATTTCTATATATTTCAAAATGATCACCACAATAAATCTAGTTATGATACGTCACCATACAAGGATGTTACATAGTCATAGACTATATATCCCACACTACACATAGCCATATGTATGTGATTATTTTAAGTTGCTGATCCCTTAAGTTCAAAGGTATTTTAACAAGCCTGCATTTTTTTCTCCCCACCCCACACTTACTTTTTTCGACATCGTATTTTACATTTTGTGTGTGTGTGTGTGTATCCCTTCACTACTTACCATGGATATAGATGATTTTACTGCTTTTGTCTTTTAACCTTCCTACTAGCTTTATACATGGTGGATTTACGACTTTTATTGTATATTTGCCTTTGAGCTTTTTCCTTTCATAATTTTCATGTTTCTAGTTGTGGTCTTTTTTGCTCAGCAAAGTCCCTTTAACATTTTTTGTAAAGCTGGTTTGGTGGTTCTGAACTCTTTTAGCTTTGGCTTGTCTGTAAAACTTTTGATCTCTCCATCAAATCTGAATGAAAGCCTTGCCAGCTTGAGTTTTTTTAAAAAAAAATAAATTTATTTATTTATTTTTGGCTGCATTGGGTCTTCATTGCTGCGCACAGGCTTTCTCTATTTGTGGTGAGCGGGGGCTACTCTTCTTTGCAGTGCGCAGGCTTCTCATTGCAGTGGTTTCTCTTGCTGTGGACCACGGGCGCTAGGTGTGTGGGCTTCAGTAGTTGTGGCTCACGGGCTCTAGAGCGCAGTCTCAGTAGTTGTGGCGCACGGGCTTAGTTGCTCCGTGGCATGTGGGATCTTCCGGGACCAGGGCTCGAACCCGTGTCCCCTGCATTGGCAGGCAAATTCTTAACCACCGCGCCACCAGGGAAGTCCCGGCTTGAGTATTCTTGATTGTAGGTTTTTCCCTTTTATCGCTTTAAATATATCACGCTATTCCGTTCTGGTCTGCAGAGTTTCTACTGAAAAGTCAGTTGATAGGCTGATGGGAGTTCCCTTGTACATAACTTGTGGCTTTTCCCTTGCTGCTTTTAATATTCTCTCTGTATCTTTAATTTTTGTCATTTTAATTACAGTGTGTCTTGGTGTGGTCCCACTTGGGTTGATCCTGTTTGGGTCTCTCTGTGCTTCTTGGACCTGGTTGTCTGTTTCCTAACTTCTGTTAGGGAAGTTTTCAGCTATTATGTCTTCAAGTATGTTTTCTGTCCCTTTCTCTCTCCTTCTTCTGGGTCCTCTGTAATGTGAATGTTAGTATGCTTGATGCTGTCTCAGAGGTCTCTTAAACTGTTCTCATTTCTTTTTTTTTTCTTTTTTCTGTTCAGTTTCAGTGATTTCTACTACTCTGTCTTCCAGCTTGCTAATCTGTTCCTCTGTATTATCTAATCTACTGTTGCTTCCTTCTAGTATACTTTTCATTTCAGTTATTGTATTCTTCATCTCTCTATGTTCTTTATATTTTTTAACTCTGTTAAAAACTTCTCATGGGGGCTTCCCTGGTGGCGCAGTGGTTGAGAATCTGCCTGCCAATGCAGGGGACACGGGTTCGAGCCCTGGTCCGGGAAGATCCCACATGCCGCAGAGCAACTGGGCCTGTGAGCCACAACTACTGAGCCTGCGCGTCTGGAGCCTGTGCTCCGCAACAAGAGAGGCTGCGATAGTGAGAGGCCCACGCACCACGATGAAGAGTGGCCCCCGCTTGCCACAACTAGAGAAAGCCCTCGCACAGAAACAAAGACCCAACACAGCCAAAAATAAATACACATTTAAAAAAAAAAAACTGTTTAAAAAAAAAAAAAGAGCCCACAGTGACCTCTGAAAAAAAAAACAAAAAAAAAAACTTCTCATGTCTCACTCTGTTCATCCAGTCTTCTCCCTAGTTTTTTTTTATTTTATTTTTTTAAATTTTTTTTATTTTTTAACATCTTTATTGGGGTATAATTGTTTTACAATGGTGTGTTAGTTTCTGCTTTATAACAAAGTGAATCAGTTATACATATACTTCTCCCTAGTTTTTTGAACATCTTTATGATCATTACCTTGAACTGTCTATCAGGTAGATTGCCTATCTCCACTTAGTTCTTCTTCTGGGATTTTATCTTCTTCATTTAGAACATATTCCTCTATTGCCTCTGTTTGCCAAACTGGCTGCTTTTATTTCTATGTATCTGGGAGGTTGGTTATGTTTCCTGACCTTGGAGAAGTGGCCTTTTGTACGAGATGTCCTATGTATCCCAACAACACACTGCCCTCTGGCCACCAGACCTATATATTCTAGGAGTGCTCCCCATTTGGGCTGCATGGGCCCTTCTGTTGTGGTGGGCTGACTGCTGTGGGCAGTCTGTTAGGCATGGCTGGTCCCTGGTCCGGTTGGTTGCCAGGTCCTGCCTTGTGCAGAGGCTGCTGGCTCTGGGGCCCTGGTGGGTCTGGGGGCTAGTGCTGACCCACTGGTGGGGAGGGTCAGGTTCTGGAGTATGAGATTACAGGGTTGTAGGTCCTGGATCTAGTATTGGCCTGCTGGTGGGTGAGGCCAGTTCCTGATATAGGGTGTCCCAAAGCTGGTGTTGGCCCACTGGTGAGTGTGGCTGGATCCCAGGGCAGCTGGCTGAGGGGTACAATGTGTCTCAAAGCTGGTATCGGCTTGCTGGTGGGCAGGGTCAGTGTCCGGGTGGGGGGTGTCCTAGGGCTGGTGTTAGTTTGCTCATGGGCTGGACTGGGACCCAGAGGGTCCTGGGGCTGGTGCTGGCCTGCAGGATGGTGGGTAGGGTGCAGGGCTGTAGTGGTCCTAGGACTGGTGTCCACCCACTGGTGAGTAAGGGTGGGTCCTAGGGCTAGTACCAGCCCACTGGTGGGCAAAGTTGCATCCTGGGGTCTCTGGTTGCAGGGCTTGGGGGTCCTGGAGCTGGTGTTTTGGCCCACAGTGGGTGGGCCTGGAGCCCAAGGGGTCCTAGGGCTGGTGCCTACCCACTGGTGGGCTAGGCTGGTCCTTGGGCTAGTGCCAGCCCCTCGGTGGATGGAGCCAGATCCCAGGGTCTCTGGCTCTAGGGCTGTGGGGTCCCAGGGCTAGTGCTGGTGCACTCTCCTGGGCCCTCTGCTGTGTGGGGCTGGGTTAGGGTGTCTATGGGCTCAAGGGGTCTTAAGGCAGCAAGCCTGCTGGTAGAGAGGCTGTGTCTCCATCCAGTTAGTTGCTCGGCCTGAGGTTTTCCAGTACTGGTGCCAAAAGGCTGGTGGGCAGGGCTGGGCGCTAGTGCTAATGAGCTAGAGTCAGGACTTCAAAATGGCATTCGTCAGCTCCAGTGTCCATGGGGTAGATGGTGCTCCCCCAAATGGCTCCTACCAGTGCCTTTGTCCCCAGGATGAGCTCCAGCTGCTCCTGCCTCTCTGAGAGGCTCTCTAAGATCAGCAGGTGGGTCTGACCCAGGCTTGTTTCAAATTATTGCTTCTGCCCTGGGTCCTGGAGCGTGAGATTTTATGTGCGCCCTTTAAGAGTAGAGCCTCTACTTCCCCCAGCCTTCTAGCTCTCCCGCGCTTGCCTTCAAAGCCAAACTTTCTGAGGTCCCTCTTCCTGGTGCAGGACCCCCAGGCTGGGGAGCCCAATGTGGAGCTCAAACCCCTCGCTCCTTGGGGAGAGCCTCTGCAGTTGTGATTATCCTCCAGTTTGTGGGCTGTCCACCTAGGTCTTGACTATACAGTCTTTCTGCCCCTCTTACCCATCTCATGGTGGTTCCTTCTTTATATCTTTAGTTGTAGAAGATCTTTTCTGCTAGTCTGCCAGTCTTTCTCATCAATAGTTGCTCTGTAAATAATTATGATTTGGGGGACTTCCCTGGTGGCACAGTGATTAAGAATCTGCCTGCCAGTGCAGGGGACACGGGTTTGAGCCCCGGTCCATGAAAATCCCACATGCTGTGGAGCAACTAAGCCTGTGTGCCACAACTACTGAGCCTGTGCTCCAGAGCCCACGAACCACAACTACTGAGCCCGTGAGCCACAACTACTGAAGCCCACGCGTCTAGAGCCCATGCTCCACAATGAGAGGCCACCGCAATGAGAAGCCCGTGCACCACAACGAAGAGTAGCCCCCACTCGCCGCAACGAAGAGTAGCCCCCACTCGCCGCAACTAGAGAAAACCCGCGCACAGCAACGAAGACCCAACGCAACCAAAAATAAATATAAAAAATTAAATTATAATTTTGATATGCCTGTGAGAGGAGGTGAGCTCAAGGTCTTCCTACTCCGCCATCTTGGACCCCAATGAGGCTCCATCATCACCCAGATACTTTTGAAAAGCTTCCCACTAGTTGGGCCTTCCTGGTGGCGCAGTGGTTGGGAGTCCGCCTACCGATGCAGGGGACACAGGTTCGTGCCCCGGTCCGGGAAGATCCCACACGCCGCGGAGCGCCTGGGCCCGTGAGCCATGGCCGCTGAGCCTGCGCGTCCCGAGCCTGTGCTCCGCAACGGAAGAGGCCACAACAGTGAGAGACCCGCATACCGCAAAAAAAAAAGCTTCCCACTCACATAATTTCAATGCATAGTCAAGGTTAAGAAATGCTACTCTATAACGGTGCTAACTCAAAGTGTGGTCCAAGTTATTGCATTCTCTTTCAGACCCATTGAATCCGAATGGGCTGGGGCTCAGAAATCTGTTTCAGTAAGCCCTCCAGGTGATTCTGCTGCATGCTGCATGCTCAAGTTCGAGAACTCAGAAACCTCTCCTCAAGCTTTATTTCATTACAGAGCTACTGGGAGGATAACAGCAGATGAAACAGATGAAAGGATTTTGAGAAAAGTAAAAAAATGATAGCAAATGCAAAAAATCATTACCATTTAAACACATTTGATATGAGCTTAGGGTCATGCTTGAGACCTTAGCAATGTAAGTGCCAATAATTCATTACTGAGATAGAAATCGCCTGGACACATGCAAAGGTACTCCATGTCATTTCTGAACTGTATCCAAATACAATGGAGTTCTTCTCCGAAATACAGCCTTAGCAGATGTGAAACTGCCACATGGATAGGAAGACAAAGAGCTTTACCTTTAAGTTTCTTCAATATTTTAAGTTCCTCTATGAC
Source organism: Pseudorca crassidens (assembly GCF_039906515.1). Classification (NCBI taxonomy): domain Eukaryota; kingdom Metazoa; phylum Chordata; class Mammalia; order Artiodactyla; family Delphinidae; genus Pseudorca; species Pseudorca crassidens. The sequence continues at coordinate 29,097,160 of NC_090300.1, forward strand.
AACTAGGTGTTTTTTGATAATGGGCTTTTTCAATGTTTCTACTAAATGGGTTTAATAGAATTAAATTAATTCATTAATGCAGTTTGGCTGTACAGGATCATTTGTTCTGCTTTATTAAGTTTCAGAATGTTGACTTGTGGTTATGTTGGTCTGTTATTTGAGTCTTTAGCCAATGAAGACCATTAGACATGTGCCCCTTTTTACCCACTAATCTGACAATATTCAATACACAGTCAAGCTACTGAAGCAGGGGAATTGCATAATCATACCTGGGTTTTGAAAAGGTGCTCTGTCTGCCATGTAGAACAATTCCAAACAACACTGGCATCATCTAGGAGCAAAGTTTTAAAAACTATTAAAAATGGAAATTATTAAATAATAAAAAATAAATAACTTTCAAAATTATTAAAAATGAGGGACTTCCCTGGTGGTCTAGTGATAAAGAATCCGCCTTCCAATGCAGGGGATGCAGGTTCAATCCCTGGTGGGGGAACTAAGATCCCACATGCCGCAGGGCAACTAAGCCTGCGCGCCACAACTACAGAGCTCATGCGCCTCAATGAGAAAGCCCGTGTGCCACGAACTACAGAGCCCACGCTCCCACAGCCACAGCTAGAGAGAGAAAAACCCGCATGCCACAACTACAGAGAAGCCCGCGCCACAACGAAAGATCCCACATGCCTCAACGAAGATCCCAGGTACCGCAACTAAGACCTGATGCAGCCAAATAAATAAATAAATAAAAATTATTAAAAATTAAAGTTATTAAACATTATTTAAAATGAAAATTTGTGTGTGTGCGCGTACCAAGGAGGTGTATATTGAAGTCCATTCAGTTGTAGAAAGGAACATGGAAAATTGTTTATATTTTTAAATTTCATTTCTTTAAGATTTCTATTTTAGTGTACACAGTAAAATCCTGACAAAATGGAGTTTAAAAAAAAAAAATCCAGGGACTTCCCTGGTGGCGCAGTGGTTAAGAATCTGCCTGCCAATGCAGGGAACACGGGTACCAGCCCTGGTCTGGGAAGATCCCACATGCCGCGGAGCAAGTAAGCCCGTGCGCCACAACTACTGAAGCCCTTGCGCCTAAAGCCTGTGCTCCGTAACAAGAGAAGCCACCGCAATGAGAAGCCTGCGCACCGCAACGAAGAGTAGTCCTCGCTCGCCACAACTTGAGGAAGCCCCGCGCACAGCAACGAAGACGCAACGCAGCCAAAAAAAAAAAAAAAAAAAAATCCAATGCATTACAATGGAACTTGCAGAGCTAGGCAGCCAGGGGTTTGGGCATCTGACTGAGAACGAAGGCCATCTTCGTCTCATTTGGGTTGTGGTGCCACCTGGTGGTCATCTTCCACTCTAGTTTAATCATCCTTCGGGACAATTCTATACACACAGGCCGGCTGAAACTTCCAGGACATTGGTTGGTGCCCTGTTGTCAACTTGATCTGAGATGCTGGGCTTAGGAAACCAAGGTCCCAAGGACATAGGAACCCACCCACCTCAGTCTCTCAGCTTCCTGCTTCACTCTCTCGACACACTCAACTTCCCAAATGATAAAACCGGGAGGGGGTGAGAGGAAGACAGGAAGCAATCAACAGCTGCATTATGTCCCTGCATATTAGAATATATTACTAAATATATGTGGTTAGTAAATATGCACATATTAGGGTGCATATTTTAAAAATTTCAATAATACTGTTGAAGAGAAAAAAAAGTTGTAATACTTCAGTGTAGAGAATACATTGGAGGGGAAACAAGCCCAAAGGAAGAAAGGCAAGCTAGAATGTCATGTAAGTAATCTGGGTACAAGACAGCGATGGTCTGAAACTAGAATGGTGATAATGGGATTTGGAGGGAAGTGGATGGGTTTGATATTTAGTAGGTAGAATTTAGTCCTTATCTTTAAGAGATACAAAATAAAGTGTTTACAGATAAATTGATGAGTTGTCAGAGATTTTCCTTAAAATAATCCAATTAGAGACAGGGGAAATGGGAGGGGTAGTTATAGATGAAACAAAGACTGGTCATAGGCTGATAGTTGTTGAAGTTGGATGATGGGCATAAGGAGGGGGTCCTTATTCTACTCTCTCTACTTTTGTATATATTTGAAACTTTCCATAATAAAAATTTAAACAGAAATAAAATGCCTGGGGGGACTTCCCTGGCGGTCCAGTGGTTAAGACTCTGCGCTTACAATGCAGGGGGTGCGAGTTTGATCCCTGATCGGGGAACTAAGACCCCACGTGCCACATGGCAGAAAATAAAATAAAATAAAATACCTGGGAAAAATTCAAGGGAAAATAATTCAGTAGAAAGGAAGACATAATGAAATATAAAGCTCAGAGAGAGATCTGAACAGAAGGAAGAATTTGGGAGAGATCAGCACGTCATCCAAATATAACAAATTGTAGATTTGTCATGGTTAATCCAATCCTATTAAAAGAAAGCCTTCACAGATATGTTGAAACCTTCTCATTTCATTCCCTTCTCTCCCTCTGCAGAGGTACAACTCTCCTGGAGTTGATGTATATCCTTCCCAACCATGTTTTTATACTTTTATCATATATGTATGTATACAAAATTCACTCACTAAAAGTCTTATTTTGTGGTTTTAAAATGGTATGTGATTTAATATTGTTATGTATCCCTTTGCCATTTGCTTTCTTTTTCACTCAACATCGTTTTCAGAATTCATACTTCATTTTAACTAATAAATGGTATTCCACTGTAGGGCACTACCACCTCTTTTTTAATCTTTTTTTTTTTTGCGGTACGCGGGCCTCTCACTGTTGTGGCCTCTCCCGTTGCGGAGCACAGGCTCCGGACGCACAGGCTCAGCGGCCATGGCTCACGGGCCCAGCGGCTCCGCGGCGTGTGGGATCTTCCCAGACCAGGGCACGAACCCGTGTCCCCTGAATCGGCAGGCGGACTCTCAACCACTGCGCCACCAGGGAAGCCCCTCTTGTTTAATCTTTACTGTAATCTTACAAGATAGATATTACTAATCTCATTTTATAGATGAAAAACTGAAGTACAGAGAGGTTAAGTAACTTTACTGAGTAACTTTAATAACTATAGTTGCTAGCAGGTGAAATGAGAACTTGCACAGGGCTTCAACTTCTAATCCCATGTTCTTCCCACTATAGCATTCCACAATTTTACAAATATTTAGTACACACCATCTATGTACCAGGCACTGTTTTAGGTCCCGAGTATCTAAGCAGTGAATAAAACAGACAAAATCCTGCTCTCAGGATTTTAGCTTATATTCTAATTGGAGGAGACAGTCAATAAAATAGTATATAATTTGGTTCTACGTGTTGTGAAGAAAATAAAGCAGGATGGAGGGGAAAAGAGTGTGAGTGTAAGTGTGCTAGTCTATGTGCTCTCTGGTGACATTTCAGCAAACATCTGAAGAGGGGTGATGAAAGAGGGGTGTTTAAGGTCAAGGCAAAGGGCACAGCAAATGCAAAATCCCTGAGGCGGAAGCGTATTTGGCTGTCTGTCACTCCATCACTTTGATTTTTTTTAGCATACTGTATAACGATTATTCTCATGTGTAAGGAACCAATGTAAGCACACTGCATGGCCTTGCCTGATTAACTACATAATTTTGACATGTTAACAGCTTCTTATGATGACCATTTTTCGTATAAACAAACTGGGTTGAGGTTGGAAATGTCTACAGCCAAAAGCCACTGATTTTACTTTAAAAATTAAATCATAGGTAATAGATGCCCGTAATGGTGACATAAAAATACATAGTACTGCTGCTGACTAAATGAGACACAAATAAATATAATTCAACCCTCTTTTTAAATATTAAACGTTGGGAGAATCCTCAAGGAAACCTAAGGGAGACTTCAAGTTGGGAAAAACAAAGAAACAAAAAAAACCCTGCTGAAACAAAAAGGACAAGGAGGAGCCCATCTTTTGCCCCGTATCTCTCAGAAAGGATGCCAAGAGAGTGGTAGAAAATGAGGGACCTGGAGGTGTGACTCCGCGGAGAGACCTGCGGTCTAATCCTGGGCCTTTAGTTGCTGAATTGTCTCAGTCTTCACATTTGTGATGCGAGGCGTTCTGCGCTGGTGCCCACCACTCCCCTTTCCTCCTCAGATCCAGGGGTCTGTCTTATCTGAGCCGCTCAGGCTGGGAGTGAGTGACAGAGCAGGACCGCAAAAAACCAAAACTCCCGCGAATCTCGCCTGCCGAGCTTTCCCGGCTCAGAACTCCCCCAACGCTGGAAATTTGACCGGAGCGCACCCCGCCCTTGCCCCGCCCCTTGCCCCGCCCCCTCGAGTCCTACGCGGAAAAGAACTCTGGCCTGGAGAGCGGATCGGCCACGGCTTCCGGGAGGAGTTTTGGGCCCTGCGAGCCCCCGTCGGGCGCCGCGCTTTTTCACCAGAGAGAGCTGAGGAGACGCCAGGAGCCCGCCTCGGCGTGGTTGAAGAGTGCCTCGCGTCCTCACCATGGGCGAGCATGGCCTGGAGCTGGCGTCTATGATCCCGGCCCTGCGGGAGCTGGGCAGGTAGGGCCGGGCCGGCGTCTCACGTGCTCTCCCTTCCCAGCCACGCACGTCCCGGCTCCGATCCCCTAACCCAGGCCGCGGCCCTTGTGGAGATGCTCCTCCGCTGACTTGAGCGCTTCTCCCTCAGAGAGGCCGTTGAAAGGACGCGGGGCATCGCCGCAAACCTGCGGGATGCGGATCTGAGGGGGGGGGTAGTCGGCTGGCCCCACTTTACCTCAGCGGCGCCGGGGAGCTCGTCCCTCTCCCCCCCCCCCAACCCCAGGGGGATTGCCTCCGCAGCGGGAGGGAAAGGTCCCTTCCAAACACTTTCTGGTCACTTTCCTACATTCATTTGCTTCTTGAAAGCCTCTTTCCTTACATGGAGTACTTGACGCATGGACTTTCCCCAGTTTCTGTGCTTTATGATCGCTGGTGGAGGGATTGATTTTTACCTTTACATTTTGACCCAAAACTACCCTCGGAAGGAAAATCACTAGTTCTGATTTCTGTCAAGGAAGGCCAGTTGCTAGGAAAAGTTCGTTTCTAAGTGAAACCATATGCCATTCTGGAGATGGGACCCCTTTCATATCGATCATCCAGTCCTCAATCCGTTATTTTAGTCAGAAACCCCAGGGATCGGCCACAAAGTCCACAGAATATAAATGTGCACAGAGTATTGCCAACATTTGAAGATAATGTTCCATTTGCAAAAGCTCTTTTTTTTTCCTTTCTGTAAACCCAAGAGTAAAATCGTGTAAACCAGTATTCTGCCCGAAGAGAGTAGGTAGATGTTGATGGCTGCTGCCCCCATTCAGGACACACACAGCCTTTCCTAAACCTGACCTAAAGACGAGAAGGCAGGGTTTTTGTTCGTTTGCTTTTTTAAAAAGAAAATATTTGTAACCCACTGTGAACAGAAAATAAGTGAGCTTGTACCACTGCTGCAGTTGAACTATCAATTGGAATAGTTGCTTTCCGATTTCTTGAACTGGTTGGAAACTTAGCACACAGCCACAACTGACGTTAAGCCCATGGGATATTTAATTCCCTTTCTTTTTGCAGTGCAGCTGTGTCCATCTCCACTTGTTGACCGTACAGAGACACTGACATTTAGTCTTCCTCGATTACATACATAAGAGGATATAAATGAAGGGACCATACTTGTCTTAACTGAATCATCATATTGTTGTGTGTATGATTTTTTTTCCACTTTGTATGAATGTTGCAAGCATACTTGTGTTAACATTTTGTAAAGTAACATCTACCTTTCTAAAAGAAGATGAAGGCAAGTGTTCATATAGGAAGTTGATGTACACATTTCATCTTTCAGGCTCGATGTGAAGCTCAGTGTACTTTTCCCACCTTACTTTAATATAGAATTTGCTGATTAGTACTTCTCTTCCCTTTTCTTTCTTTCTCTGTGATACTTGTTAGTAAAAATAATAGGATCTTGGATTTATTTTTAGTCGCTTTCATCAACAGAGCTTATAGTTACCTTTCACTCATTTGTAGCCATTCTAAGAGATGGAATAGAAAAACTGACCCATAGTGAATTGTCTGATAATAGTTTTTACTTGTCATGACTTTTTCATTGCAACTGCTTCATTCAAGCTTATTCAGTCTCACAGTATCTCCATGATATAGAATGGAGCAAATATTATCACTGTTTATTAAGAATCAGAGTCACAGAAATTGAAGTACCAAAGTCAGAGAGAGAGCAGTTAGTATTAAAGCTGGGTTTCAGATTCAAGCCATCAAGACCTTGTCTCCTCAGTTGTTTTTTTTTTTCTTCATTGACCATGGCAATTAGATATCTGAAAAAAGTAAGATGTTACTGTTTTAATGTGTGGGCTCTTCTTCCTCTGGCTCTCAGGGATAAATTTTGCTTCAGTGTTATTTTCTGTTAGCACTCTTTTCTCTGCCTAGTCTCTCTGGGTGATCTCATCCACTCTTCCTGCCTTCAACTACCACCTGCTATTTGATGACTCCAAATCTGTGTCTCCAAGCCATGTTTCTTTCATCTAGAACCATATATGCAACTGTATACTGGCAGACTATGTTAGCATAACCCATTTGTTCCCTGGGTGTCCTATATGCAGTTAAGACTCAATATATCCAATTTAAATTCTCTGCATATCCCAAGTGGTTTTTCTTTTTGGTTTTTTTTTTTAATTCCTCTTATTCACTGAGGTAGGGATATCTACCGTGCTCACTTATTTTTCCAGACTGGAAATCTAGGAATCATTCTTGACTCCGTATGTGCTTTCGGGCTATATCATTAGTCCTCTTTCCATCTTCACTCTCTTCCTCAGTAACTTTGTCTAGTCCCATAACTTAAAATACCATCTATATGCTGATAACTCCCAAATTTATCACTCTAGCCCAGAGATATATATTAGGTTGCTTACTCAACATCTATACTCAGAAATGAAAATTAACATATCCAAAGCAGAACTGCTGATTTGTTGTCCTTAAACCTGTTCCTTCCCCAGCTTATTGTAAATGTAGGAACCAAAAGCCTAAGAATTATCCTTGATTTTTTTTTTCCCTTACCCCTTAATAATCCATCAGCAAGTCCTGTCAACTGTACCTTTAAAAACACTTTTTGGGCTTCCCTGGTAGCGCAGTGGTTGAGAGTCTGCCTGCCCATGCAGGGGACACGGGTTCGTGACCCGGTCCGGGAAGATCCCACATGCCGCGGAGCGGCTGGGCCCGTGAGCCATGGCCGCTGAGCCTGCGCGTCCGGAGCCTGTGCTCCGCAGCGGGAGAGGCCACAACAGTAAGAGGCCCATGTACCGCAAAAAAAAAAAAAAAAACACTTTTCACCATCTCCACTGCTATCACCAAAATTTCTTATCTGGACTATTACAGTAACCTCTCAGCTGATCTTTCCATTTCCACTTTTACCCACTTACAGTGGATTTCCCACTTAGCAACCAAAGTGATTTTTACAACTATAAATCATATTGTAGATTATATAACATTACTCCCCTGCTCAAAATCTTCCTTTGGTTTTCCAGCATACTTAGAATAAAATCCAAATTCCTTCCCAGGGCCTCTAAGGTCTGCCACAATCTGGCCTCTGCCTACCTCTGACCTCATGGCCTTGCTCATCCTGCCTACCTCATCCCTCCCTTGCTCACTCTACTCCAATGACATTCGCTTTATTTTTTTTTAATACACCAAGATCATTCCTGCCTTCATTCCTTTGCACTCGTTTCTTCTCTCTGAACACTGGCTAGTTCCATTCAGTTGTCATTTCCAAGAAGCTTCTCTGACCTTCCTGTTTAAAATTACTTTGTAATCACAAGATCTTTTCCAACAGTGATAGTTGCCATTAAAATGTTAAATGGGAAATGAGAGGGAGATGAGGGGCTGGGGAGCAGCAACATTAGCCACTAGAGGAGGTTTGGATGGTGAGAAGAAGCCAGTCATGTGAAACTGGGAGGAGAAGTGTCTGAGATGGAATAGAAAATACAAAGATCTGTAGGTGGGAATGAGGCTACTTTTTAAAGAGGAGGAAGAAGCCTGGAACATAGGGAGCAAAGATGGGAGTAGTATTAAGGATGGAAGAGTAGGCAGAGGCCAGATCCTTTAGCACTTTATAGGGCAGAATGAGGAATTAGATTTTATTTTAAGTTCAGTGGGAAGCCATTGGGGTGTTTTAAACAGAGAAATAACGTAATTGAATTCATGTTTTAGAAACATGTTTAACCTTCACTCACCTGCTTAGAACCCTTCAGTGTCCCATTGCCTTCAGTACAAAATTCAAACTTGTTAGTCCTTTGCGCTTTGACCTTATCTTCCCTCTTCAGCTTCATTTCCAGATACTACCTCCCTGTTCTTTGGCCATGTAGAACCTCTGACAGTTTCTAGAGCAGCTTATGTTCTTGTTCCTGACCCTTTGCACATGTTGTTTCCTCTGCTGGAATACTCACCTTCCTTTCCTTATTTTACCTGCCTAGCCCCCTAGGGACTCAGCTTTGTGTCACCTCCTCCAGGGAGCCTTGACTGATAGGTCCTGCTCAGGGCTGAGTGTCCCTCTTACGTTCTATCTTGGCTCTATTAACACTTAACCATGCTGTGTTAAAACTGCCTGCTTACTTTTTTGTCCTTTAAACTACGAATTCTTTTAGGGCAGATATATGGTACCTTGGTTTTCCTGGCGTTTGATACTTGCCCCACGGGAGGTTTTCAAGTGTTTGTTAAATGTATCCAAACTTTATGTGATAAATTACCACCCAAATGTTACTGTATACTTTTGAAAAAGTATACCCTCTTAGCTCAGTACCAAGGTAGAGGTTGCAAAATAAGAAATCCTTACTCTTCCATGAATTTCTTTATTCTGATAGTACATCTAATAAATGACAATCACTTCACCTTTATAAAAAAAATGATTTTTAAAAATTATGCAAATGAAATATGAATGCATAACCTTTTTTACAGAGTTACTTTATAGGAAACTCTGACCACCAGCCACAATCCTGGTTCCTCTCCACCACAAACCTCCTCATTAACATTTTTAAATGACACTCGTCAAATTACACTTGGTTTATGACAAAATCTCCTGACTTTGTCTAAAACAATTCATGTTATCTTGTAATTTCAGACTTAAAATTTTTTTTGTTATATTTAAATCTGTGATGTCCTATAACCTACTATGGACACCAGCCAAATGTTGCCACTGAGCGTTTCACATGTGGCTAATCTAAACTGAGATGTGCTCTAAATGTAAGATACTGGGTTTCAAAGACTTAATTACCACCCCCCTCCAAAAGGAATGTAAACAATGTCATTAATAATTTTTATATTATTACATGTTCAGATAATATTTCGGATATATTATTGGGATTAAAATTGCCTGTTTCTTTTTACATTCTTAATGTGACTACTAGAAAATTTAAAACTAAGCATGTGGCTTGCATTGTATTTCTATTGGTCAGTGCTGGTTTAAATAAGATAAGAAACACAAAATTTTTTCTCTTTCACGTATAAATACAACTACTTGTTCTTCGATTCTGTACACCTAGAGTTTATATTACTTGCAAATATTTATTAACTTCAGTAACTTAGTTGTTTTCTATCAAGCAAGACACAGTTCTAGGTGTGGTATAGGGGATGCAAAGGGAAGTGAAACACAGTTTCTCTCCTGCAGGAGCTTATGGTCTAGTGGTGCTGCAGGAATTCATAGAGAAATAAAACATAGTCTCCACCTCTAGGAGCCTATGGTCTAGTGGCAGAGAACAGGTAGATAGATATTCCACAGGTCCGAAAAAGTTTATACATTAAGGATGAAGGAGACACAAGATGCAGAAAGATTCTTATGAACCGTTCATTCATTCAGCAAAATTTTTTGGAGTGTTTACTATGTACCAGGACCATTTCCATCATGGCAGTTATTAGCTGTAGATGCCTTGGATCCTGTACGTAATCAATTAGGATTGGACTTTGTGATTGAATAATCAAGAAAATAATTAACCTCATTTTTTCTTTTAGCATTGTTTAAGTGGGAAAACATGTACATTTATAGTACTATGTGGATGTTATAAGTTGTTATTTATATGAAATACATAATTTTATTTTGTGTAAATAACCAGATTACCTACTATATCCTCAGCTGTTTTGTCAGTAGAAGTGATGGAGTGAGCTAATCATTTATACACAACTTTCCATGAATCCTCTCTGCAGAGCTAGTTATTTCCTGCTTTGGGTGTATATGACACCTGATTAAAATTATTTGTGTGCTTTCTTACCCTCTCCCCAGTGACTTCCTTGAAGCAGGGCATCTGGTTTTATTTGTGTTTTGAATTTATTGTATTATTAAAGTCTGTACTCATCCTTTCCTCCTGTATTAATAAATATATATTAATGATTGTCATTAGGATTAATGATAATCATCCTGTCCAAGGATTATCTCTTTACTTATACATGGTCCCAGGAAGGAAAGCCAAATTTCAAGAATCAATTGTTCAAGTCTTTCCATCTTAAGGGAAACAAAACAAAACCCTCTTGACCTCATATATTCCTTTAGTTACCACTGACTCCCAATTCTTCTCTTCATTCCATGGTCAAGCTTTAGAGAGAGCATGCTATTCTCAATATTCACATTTCATCTGTTTTTCACCCTTTGCAATCTGGCTTCTGCCTTTATCTCTACACTAAAACTTTAAAATCCAAAGGACATAAAAAAATTAACTCAAAATGAATCAAAGACCTAAATGTGAAACTATAAAACTCTTAGAAGAGAACTCTTAGGGGAAAAGCTTCCCGACGTTGGATTCGGCAGTAACTTCTTGGCTATGACACCAAAAGCGTGACAGCGTATGAAAAAATAGATCAAATTTAAAATTAAAAATTATCAAAATTTAAAACTTTTGTGCAGCAAAGGACAGTATCAACAGAGTGAAAAGACAACCTATGGAATGAAAGTAAATGTTTGCAAGTCATATATCTGATAAGGAGTTAATATCCCCCAAATATTAAGAACTACAGCCCAGTATCAACAACAAAAAGCAACCTGATTTAAAAATGAGGAAAGGGTCAGTAGAGTATGAGACTCTCAAAAATGAGGAAAGGACTTAAATAGACTTTCTCCAAAGAAGAAAGACAAATGGGCAAAAAGCACATGAAAAAATGTTCAACATCCCTAATTATTAGGGGATTGTGAATCAAAAGTACAATGAGATACCATTGCAGACCCATGAGGATGGCTGCTATTTTAAAACAACAACAACAAAACCAACAAGTGTTGGTGAGGATAAGGAAAAATTGGAACTTTGTAAGTTGTTGGTAGCAATGTAAAATGGTGCAGCTACCGTGGAAGCAGTATGGCAGTATCTCAAAAAACTAAACATGGAAGTACCATATGATCTTGCATTTCTACTTCTAGGTATACACCCAAAATAATTGAAAGGGACTGAAACAGATACTTGTACACCCATGTTCATAGAGGCATTAGTTACAGTAGCCAAAAGGTGGAAGCAATCCAAGTGTCTATGGAAACATGGATAGATAAATAAATGTGGTATAAACACAGTAGAATATTATCTAGCCTTAAAGAGGAAGGAAATCCTGACACGTTACAACATGGATGAACTGTGAAGATGTATGCTAAGTGAAATAAGTCAGTCACAAGAGGACAAATATAGGATTCAACGTGTAGATGTAAGTAGTCAAATTCATAGAGACAGAATTGTCGGCGGGGGAATGGGGAGGTATTGTTTAATGAGTAGAGTTTCACTTTGGGAAGATGAAAAAGTTCTGGAGAGGGATGGTGGTGATGGTGTAGGATAATGTGAATGTACTTAATGCCACAGAACTGTACACTTAAAAATGGTTAAAATGGTAAATTTTATGTTAAGTGTATTTTACCATAATAAAAAAATATATCCAAAGGACATTTTAACAAACTAGTTTTATTTGATTGTGTGGACAACTCCCTCCTTAAAATTCTAACCTCCTTGGATTCTAGAACACATCTCTCATTGTTTTTCTTTCTGTTTCTCTGGCCCTTTCCTTTTCTCCTCGTGCCTCTACTAACCTTAACTTTGGGTTCTCTCTGGCTTTCTTATTACTTATTACATTTGCGTTCATATCCAAGGCTTCCACTACTACTAGCTCTAATAGTGGTAGATTATATAATCTCTGTAAGCACCAGTCTCCACATATGCAAATTAGGGTCTAATATCCCTATCTTATTTCTTGTGAAATATGAAATAATACAATGTGTTTAGCCGTGCTTGTTACGTACTATTATATATCGATAAGTTAATCTATATCTCTAGGCTAGGACTTGAGGTCTAGAACTGTAATTCCAAAAATCTTTTGGACATTCCACTTAGTTGTTCCCTTGAGACCTTAAACTCAGTATTTCTAAAACTGAATTTTTTTTCTTCCCGTATGTGTGCTTCCACCTGTGTTAACTGTTTGGGTGAATGGCCTCATAATCCAGCCTGGATAGAGGGCTAGATTGATTTATCAATCTCCTCCGTTAAACTGTCGTCTTTCACCTTCCCAACAGTAGCTTCTGATGTGTTGTGTGGCGCATTATAGGTACTCAGTAAATGTTTGTTGATTACACGAATAACTGTATGATTCCTCATTATGTGGTGGAACACAGGCTTTCTATTATTATGTTCTATTCCTTGGTTATTTACACAAATCATGGAACTCAAGTTGAGTTCATTCAGGATTCTAGGATACTCTTCCTCTGCTTAATTATTGTATCTCCTTTTAATTTTTTTTTTTTTTTTTTTTTTTACGGTACACGGGCCTCTCACTGCTGTGGCCTCTCCCGTTGCGGAGCACAGGCTCCGGACGCGCAGGCTCAGCGGCCATGGCTCACGGGCCCAGCCGCTCCGCGGCATGTGGGATCCTCCAGGACCGGGGCACAAACCCGCGTCCCCTGCATTGGCAGGTGGACTCTCAACCACTGCACCACCAGGGAGGCCCTATCGCCTTTTAATATTATTTTTCATGATTGTTCTTAAGACTCAATATGTGTATTTTTCCCTAACATTTATTGAATTTTTATTGTGGAAAGTTTCAAACTTACAATAAAAGAGAAAATGGGGCTTCCCTGGTGGCGCAGTGGTTGAGAGTCCATATTGCGCAGGGCAGGTCTAGAGTTTGCAGATTGGATACTTTGCAGAAGAATACTATCAGTGTCAACATTAAAACTAAGCACATTTGATAAGTTCAACTTTAGAGAATTTTTTACAAATGACACTGTGAGTCCCTTTAAGGGTTAATAACATTTTATTTGTATTTTAGTTCCAGTCCAGAGGAATATAATACTGTTGTACAGAAGCCAAGACAAATTCTTTGTCAGTTCATTGACCGAATACTTACAGATGTAAATGTTGGTAAGAAACAATTATTTCTGATATAAATTTTATAACTTAAATTGTTTTCTTTTCCATGTATACACATTATACTAGCATTTTTCTCCATATAATTTTAGATATATAGTTAGTGTTTATGTTAGTTACTATTTTCAAGCAAGTTCTTTACAATATTACTTGTTACATAATGTGATTTAGGCCTAATGTGATTTAGGCTTTTAAAGTAATTCTGTTTTCCTCTTTGTTATCTAGATTTTCTGCTGCTTGCTATGAGTTCTTCTTTGATATATGATATTATTATAGGTAAAAATATTTGGCCAGTTCTGTTTTAGCTAGGTCTTGTGTCAGTGGTTGAGAAACAGCAAATGCCATTAAAAAAAAACTCTTTAAATAAGGGTTGGCACCTTTGTCTATGGGAGGTAATAAGATTCTGTGAGTTGTCGAATCAACTATTTCCTGTTTGTGGCAATCTAAAAGACAAATATTACCAACTTGGCAAGATGGTGTCATATGTGTCATGTCTGTTAAAATTACGTGGAAGGGATAATACAGAGTGGCATTTGGCTCATGGTTTATAAATTTAATTCCAAATTTGACACAGATTTCATGACTTAACAATAGTCATTTAGCCTTTCTTTTTCAATCAGTAAAATTATACGTTCCTGAAAAATAACAAATGACTACTGAATACTTGCAGGATGTGTTTTCATATGGTACTCCATCTGTTTAGACCACTTGTCCTTACCCTGTCTGTTTGACCAACTCCTCATCATCTAGGAATCAACTCCTTCAGGCATATTCCCAAACACTTGTTTCCTCTTTTGTAGATTAGTGCAGTTAACATATAATGACTAGTTTATTTGTCTGACTCCCTCACCTGATTCTGAGGGTTTTTTAATCCTCAGATTTTCACACAGTGCCAGGCGTATTGTAGGCCTATAGCATATGTTTGGTGAATGGATATATAACAGATGAATACATGTGATTATTAAACATTTAAAATTAGAAAGATAGGATTGTAGTGTGTTTTTAGCCCCATCGGTTTATCATGAGCACTGTGTTGGACATAATTCTTGTCACCAAAGTTTAGTTTCTTAAAAGCACTGCCATTTAATTTGTCATGACTCTTTAAAATGAATCTTTTATTGTTTTAGTTGCTCTAGAACTTGTAAAGAAGACTGACTCTCAGCCAACCTCTGTGATGTTGCTTGATTTCATCCAGCATATCATGAAGTCCTCCCCACTTATGTTTGTAAATGTGAATGGAAGCCATGGACAAAATGAGGCCAAAGGCAGTTGTATTGGTAAGTCCTGCTGTTTGTGCATTCATTTTCAATTTCTTCTATGATTTCTACCCTCTTCTGCTCTTCTGAAATATAACATTATAAATATAACAATATACACATTGTTACACATATTTTTGTCAAATTTGGTATAAACTGAGGGAGCAAAATGGTAATGGTTAGTTTTATTTCATGCATCCTTATTGTTTTCTTTTATTATGAACTAGGTACCCAGAATGGAGTGGAAGTAATTGAATATGTTCATATGCCATTGAAAACTTTAGAAGTTTTCTTTTTTCTGATTTTGGTAATCTCTTTCTTCTAGATCAGGCGTTAGCAAACCATGGCCCACAGGCTGGCCGCCTGTTTCTGTGAACAAGTTTTATAGGAACACAGCCATGATCATTCATTTACTTATTGTCTGCAACTACTTCAAAGGCAACACTGAGTAGTGGACATGGAGATCATATGGCCCTCAAGCCTAAAATGCTACTTTTGTCTCTTTATTGGCTTCCTCATAAAGAGGTGTAAAGCACATAGCTTTTTCTTTTTCTGTACAATGCATAGAGTATTTAAAAAATTTTTTGCTTGAATTTAAGACTCAACTTTGATAGTATGTCCTCTCAAAAGTCTTTTCTGACCATTACTGACTGCCTACTCTAGGACTGGCTTAGTTGCTCTCTTTATGCTGTTAGTATAGGGTGTTCTATATTTCTTCTATCATAGTAGTTTTTAAACTATATTATAAATATCTGTTTGTCTAATATTCTTTGCTACACTGATTTTTAAAAAACAGGTTATAACCCATTT
This sequence comes from Pseudorca crassidens, assembly GCF_039906515.1. NCBI lineage: Eukaryota > Metazoa > Chordata > Mammalia > Artiodactyla > Delphinidae > Pseudorca > Pseudorca crassidens. The sequence goes on from NC_090300.1 coordinate 29,112,606, forward strand.
AGTGGGTATTGAAGATGAAATATAATTGACTAGAAAATATCATAGTACATTGCATGTAATAAGTACATGCAATGTACATGTAATAAGTACATGAAACTTTTGTTTCACATATTTAAATTTTAAAAATATGCATATGTATACTGGGTTGTGATATAAAATATATCTCTTAGTTGCAGTTAAGAAGTTCGAGAAACTATATTATAGGATTCAGGAGGACAGGACTATGACTGATTTGTTCTTATGCATCTGAGACAGAGTCACTACTCAATATTTGTTGAAGGAGTGATAATTACTATTTATTGAGCCTTTATTTAACTTGAGGCACTATGCTGAGATTTCAAATATATTATCTTACTTGATCAGGGTAGCATATAAAGTAGGTGTCATTATTCCCCTTTCATAGATGAAGTTACAGAAGTTTAGAGAAATGAAAAGTTCACACGACTGATAAGTGGAGAGCTAGGAACTTGTCTGACACCAAAATTGGTATTCTAAATTATTATAATATGTTTCCATTGTGTAGGGAATGTTTTAGACTATTTTGTTAGTGAAGTTTACACTTTAAAAATAAATCATCAAGCATTTAGCAAATTGATTGGCACTCTGATGTATTTATTTATTTAATCTTTTTTGTTTGTTTATTTCAAAGAATTCAGTAACTGGATCATAACAAGACTTCTACGGATTGCAGCAACTCCATCCTGTCACATGTTACACAAAAAAATCTGTGAAGTCATCTGCTCATTATTATTTCTTTTTAAAAGCAAGAGTCCTGCCATTTTTGGAGTACTGACGAAGGAATTATTATATCTTTTTGAAGATTTGATTTACCTCCACGAAAGAGATGCAACGGGACACTTTGTGGAATGGCCAGTGGTAGTTAGCCGATTTTTAAGTCAATTAGATGAACATGTAGGGTATTTACAACCAGCTCCTTTGCAGTTCATGAACATGCAAAATTTAGAGTTTATCGAAGTCACTTTATTAACGGTTCTTATTCGTATTATTGCAATTGTGTTTTTTAGAAGGCAAGAACTCTTACTTTGGCGGATAGTTTGTGTTCTGCTAGAGTATGGTAGTCCAAAAGTTAAATCCTTAGCAATTAGCCTTTTAACTGAACTCTTTGAGCTTGGAGGACTACCGGCACAACCAGCCAGCACTTTTTTCAGCTCATTTTTGGAATTATTAAAACACCTTGTAGAAATGGATGCTGACCAATTGAAACTCTATGAAGAGCCATTGTCAAAGCTGATAAAGACACTATTCCCCTTTGAGGCAGAAGCTTATAGAAATGTTGAGCCTGTCTATTTAAATATGCTGCTAGAAAAACTCTGTGTCATGTTTGAAGATGGTGTGCTTATGCAGCTTAAGTCTGATTTGCTAAAAGCAGCTTTGTGCCATTTACTGCAGTATTTCCTTAGATATGTGCCAGCTGGGTATGAATCTGCTTTACAAGTCAGGAAGGTTCACGTGAGAAATATTTGTAGAGCTCTTGTGGATGTGCTTGGAGTTCAGGTAGATGCAGAGGTAAGTCATTTGTAAGGTTACTTGTTAAGCATGTAATTTGTTCTTAATTTAAGTGTATGCATATATGCAAGATTAATAATGAGAAAATAAAATATCTTTAATAATGTACATTCAGAATGGGATGATTTTCATAATCTATTGTGGCTTCCTATTATGGATTTTTAATTTGATTTTAGAAACATTTGTGCACTACATTGGTAATGAACTGCCAATGGAGTTTTAAAGTAGAGTTTGTGAAGTGTAAACATGTTCGTTGCATTATTAATTAAAAAGGAGCCAGTTATCAACTTCATTGCAAAAACTTTGAGCACTCACATAGATTTTTCTTTGACAGGTTATAATCAGTCACTTCTAGAAAACCTATGGGTATATAGTACTAGTCATGCCAAATTATGCCTTTTTTTTCTATTTGGACTGTGGGAGACACTACAATAAAATAGATATACAATAAATTGATTAAATATTTTAGTTTATTTTATCTGTAAGTCTTGCTAGATTTGTAGTATAAAAGAAGTTAGTAATTCCCTTGTAGAATTTTTCTTTGTGTCATTTTGGTTTAGGGAAAAACAGGTTATAGAGAGAAGGATTTGTCTTAGGCCTTCTAAGACTATAGACCATAGTTCTAGATATAGAACTATACATATGTCGATGTATAGACTGAAATAATATAGATTAACTTAGGTTTTTGTTTGTCTGATGAGACTCTGAAAATAATTTACCTTATTTGACATCTTACTACCTAATGCATTTTTGCTATGAATAATATAAACTTATTTTCTAAGAATTAGTTTTTTAAATTATTTTTGCTTTCTCAGTATTTGTTGGGCCCACTTTATGCAGCCTTAAAAATGGAAAGTATGGAAATCATTGAGGAGGTTCAGTGCCAAATTCAACAGGAAAACCTCAGCAGTAATAGCGATGGACTGTCACCCAAAAGGCGTCGACTCAGCTCATCTCTTAACTCTTCCAAAAGAGCACCAAAACAGACAGAGGAGTATGACCTTCATTCAGTTTGTATTTAGCCACTTAATAAAACTTTAGTCACTTAAAAATCATTTTTACGTAAGTGCTTTGACTTAAATACACAAAGAACATTTGTTCTTTCTATAGGTAGTCAAAGGAATGCTTAAAATATCTTAATAGTGCTTGTAGTCTATTCTAGTATAAGAGATTTCATGGCTAAATATGGTTACTTAAAAGACTTTTTAAGTCTTTACTTGCCTAATTTAACTTTTTAATACATGAAAAATCTCTGAGACTTTACATCTATAAGCAATTTAAAAAATGTTAACAATTTGTAATGTAGCCAAAGAATTCCCATGCTTCAGCCAACTATAAAAGTTGTTTTAAATTTCAATAGTTGTAGGGTCCCTGGCAGTCCAGTGGTTAGGACTCGGCGCTTTCACTGCCGTGGCCCAGGTTCAGTCCCTGATTGGGGAACTAAGATCCCAGAAGCCGCACAGTGTGGCCAAAAAAAAAAAAAATTTCAGTAGTTGCCATTACATGCTATCTTTTGTTTTAAATATTTTTCATATGTGAGCAAAATTATGTAAGTTCATATGAATATGAATATCTTTATACTCTGGTTATAATTAATTACAGAACTAAACATGTGGATATGAACAAAAAGAGCATATTATGGAGTGCACTGATACAGAAGGCTGAGTCCCTTCAGGTTTTCCTTGAATTCAATAACCTGAAGAATCCTGTTATTGAGACTTTAGAAGGAATCGCTGTCATCCTACAACTGACTGCTCTGTGTACTGTTCATTGTTCTCATCAAAACGTGGACTGGTAAAACAACTTGTATTTTCTGGGTGGGTTTTGTGTAATAAATTTGAATTTATTGTTTTAGAAGACCTCTTTATTCACTTGATTTTTGTGACCTTAGAACACAAACATTTCAGTGAAATAGAAACTTTTTTTTTGAGCACCTGCTAAATGCCAGATACTGTGTTAGGTACTGTACATATCTTATTTAATCTTTACAACAGTTCTGTGAATGAAGTAAATGCTATCATGTCCACTTTACACACTAGAAATTGAGGCTCAGAGAAATTGAGGCTCGTTTTTGTCTGAAGCCTAAACTAACTTTCCTGGGCAGAAAAGTAGAACACATTTTTATACAACTCAGAAGCCAGTGCTCTTCTAGCCAAACGTTTCGTCAAGAGAACTTTGCCCTTTGATCATAAAAGTAGGAATTTAAAACTCTTTAGAGGTATATTTTCAGTTTAGCATTCTTAATATAGGCTAATTATCAGAAGAAACAAAGTGTGAACCCCCTCTGAATATTTAGTCTTATTTTTACTGCCACATTATAGACCAACACTCCTGGTTAATTTTTTACATAATCATTTATTCTGTATTTTCTGACTCTTAACTAGCTAATACAAAGTTATGAAGGAGATTTTAAAGAAACTATATTAATTCAGATTGCATTAAATTTGGAATTTGAGATAACTTGAAGGAATAGCTAATTAGGTTGAAGTCTGCCTTTCTCATATAATTAAGAAACGGTTTACACAGGCGTATCTTCTGTTATTTTAAAGCCTGGTGGTGTCACATTTAGGTATCATAGATTAGCTTTACCAAATCCTGAGTGATTTAGGCATAAAGGGATTAAACTTAAAATAATAATGATACATTCATTAATATGCATATTTACTTTGAATTAGTTTAAAGTTATAGGTTAGTTTCATACTCACAATTTTTTTAAATTAGTTTATTTATATTTGGCTGCATTGGGTCTTCTGCTGCGCACAGGCTTTCTCTAGTTACAGCGAGCCAGGGCTACTCTTCCTTGCGGTGCGCAGGCTTCTCATTGCAGTGGCTTCTCTTGTTGCGGAGCACAGGCTCTAGGCGCGTGGCCTTCAGTAGTTGTGGCATGTGGGCTCAATAGTTGTGGCTTGAGAGCTCTTGAGTGCAGGCTCAGTAGTTGTGGCGCACGGGCTTAGTTGCTCTGCACCATGTGGGATCTTCCCGGACCAGGGCTTGAACCCGTATCCCCTGCATTGGCAGGCGGATTCTTAACCACTGCACCACCAGGGAAGTCCCATACTCAAAGTTTCTTTTGGCTTACTACGGTACTAGTTTTGACTATAACAAAATTCATTTTAATTCTATGTCTTAAAAAATGTTTTAACTGCAGCTACTGTGATTTCAAGGACTGTAAACAGAAATGTAAGAAGAAACCTTCAGTAGTGATAACTTGGATGTCTTTGGATTTTTACACAAAAGTGCTTAAGAGCTGCAGGACTTTGTTAGAATCTGTTCAGAAACCTGACCTGGAGGCAATTATTGACAAAGTGGTAAAAATATATGATGCTTTGATGTATATTCAAGGTGAGTACAAAAACCCAATAGATCAGAATAACCTTAAAAGGTAATCAGTATAGAATAGGTTTTCTCTTTTGCCTAAGGCTTAAATATGCAATTGTTGGGACTACCCAAAAGTTTTTTCTTGACTTTAGTTCTGTTAAGCTGAGTAATTTGTAAGTTCTAAATTTATTTGTCTAACATTTTGATTTATTCTTTTTCAGTCAATAGAAACTATAACTTTAAAATTTTTGATTTGAGAATCTGAAGAATGCTATGCTTCTTCTCCTAAAAAACATATAAATGCTTTTTTTTTTTTTTTTTTGCGGTACGCGGGCCTCTCACTGTTGTGGCCTCTCCCATTGTGGAGCACAGGCTCCGGACGCGCAGGCTCAGCAGCCATGGCTCACAGGCCCAGCCGCTCTGCGGCTGGGATCCTCCCGGACCAGGGCACAAACCCGTGTCCCCTGCATCGGCAGGCGGACTCCCAACCACTGCGCCACCAGGGAAGCCCCCGTAAATGCATATTTTTATAAAGTCACATTTAATTCCTTTGAATTCACAGACCTCAGAACATCATCTCTGTGTTAAGAACCTCTGTTTATTGAATGTTTGCTGTAATTCCACTTGTAAAAGATGTTTAGAATGTCTTTTTTTTATTGAAAGAAGACACAGGTAAATATGATTAAAGAAAAGGTATAATTAATCACCTATTGTGTATTTCTGTAGTAAAAACTTCATTTGAAGATCATATCCTGGAAGACTTATGTGGAATGCTCTCGCTTCCGTGGATTTGTTCCCATTCTGATGGCTCTTTAAAGTTGACCACATTTGCCACCAGCCTTCTAACAGTAAGCCAGAGGATTTCAGATAGCTACTGTAAGTGGTCACAAAATTCTTTATGTGTGATTTGTTTTCTTTTCATTTATCTCTATATAGGACTTCTAACACTTATCATTTCTATTTTTTCAATAATTAGAAAAGAAGGTACATTTTTTAATAATTTAAAAAGAAGGAGTTAGATGTATAGAAAGGAGTAAATTGTAGGATTTGTACATCCTCAACTCTATTCTGCCAACATTGTTCTTCAAAGATGTCATTCCAGTTTATATTTCTGTTAGCAGAATATGTGAGTTCCTGTTGTTTCATATCCTCACCAGCACTTGGCATTGTCAAATTTTAAAATTTTGTTATCTTAAAAAAAAAAAAAGAGGGAATTCCTTGGCCGTCCAGTGGTTAGGACTCTGTGCTCTCACTGCAGAAGGCCCAGGTTTGATCCCTGGTCAGGTAGCTAAAATCCCACAAGCCACGCAGTGCGGCTAAAAAAAAAAAGAAAGAAAGAATGTCAGAGACATAACTACCTAAACAAACATATGTTTTTTGCTATCTGATGGGTGTTTCAATTTGGATTTCCATGATTATCTAGTAAGATTGGGCATAGACCTTTTTCAGTGCACATGCTTTATTTTTGGAAAAGGAGCTTTTAGTTAAATACTATATGTATTTTAAATGTTATTTGACTTTACAACAGAGAATAAATATATGTGTGTGTGTGTGTGTGTGTGTGTGTGTGTATAAAATTAACACTTAGAAATCTTGATTAATAGACTTAATTTTTTCAGCACCACAGGCACAGTCACGATGCGTATTTCTTCTAACTCTTTTTCCAAGAAGAATATACCTTGAGTGGAGAACCGCAGTTTACAGCTGGGCCCTGCAGAGCTCCCATGAAGTAATCCGGACAAGTTGTATTAATGGATTTTTTATCTTATTACAGCAGCAGAATTCTTATAACAGAGTTCCCAAGATTCTTATGTATGTATTAATATTTTAATTTGAATATACAACTTGATTGGACAGATATCATATATGCAAATTTATGTTTATTGCTGGGTATATAGAACAAACATTGCTTTTAGTTTTAGAATTAAAAATTTTTTCCTTCTACCTTTTGTTTTACCAGTACTTTTGCCTCAAATTAAACAAGACTATTTAGACCACAAAATTAAGCAAGAAGGTTTAGTACTTTTTGTTTTTTTCCCCATAGAGATAAAGTCAAAGATGATTCTGACATTGTCAAGAAAGAATTTGCATCTATACTTGGTCAGCTTGTCTGTACACTTCATGGCATGTTTTATTTGACAAGTTCTTTATCAGAGCCTTTCTCTGAACATAGACGTATTGACCTCTTATGTAAGAGCCTAAAAGTCACTTCTCAACATGAATGTTCATCTTCTCGACTAAAAGTGTCTGTTTGCAAGCCATTCCTTTTCCTACTGAAAAAAAAATTACCTAGTCCTGTGAAACTTGGTGAGTGGTTTTTTATGATTTATTTAATATTTTAAAACCTATTTAAGGGCTTCCCTAGTGGTGCAGTGGTTGAGAGTCTGCCTGCTGATGCAGGGGACACGGGTTTGTGCCCCGGTTCGGGAAGATCCCACATGCTGCGGAGCGGCTGGGCCCGTGACCCATGGCCGTTGAGCCTGCGCGTCCGGAGCCTGTGCTCCACAACGGGAGAGGCCACAACAGTGAGAGGCCCACATACCACAAAAAAAAAAAAAAACAACTATTTAAGCTCTGTTTTTTTTTTTTTTTTTTTTTCTGGTACGCGGGCCTCTCACCGCTGCGGCCTCCCCCGTTGCGGAGCACAGGCTCCGGACGCGCAGGCCCAGCGGCCATGGCTCACGGGCCCAGCCGCTCCGCGGCACGTGGGATCCTCCCGGACCGGGGCACGAACCCGCGCCCCCCGCAGCGGCAGGCGGACTCCCAACCACTGCGCCACCAGGGAAGCCCTTAAGCTCTGTTTTTAAAATCAGTGGTGGAATTAGGCTAAAGCCTTAAAAAATTAGAGTTGCTTGATAGAGTCAATGCTTAGGTAATGATCATTCATAAAAGGGATGTCTGGTATTAGACTGTATCACAGAACTAACAATGGAAATAATTTTTAGATTTTCTAAATGCTTTTGTGATTTGACAGTATAATGGGGCATACCTGATGTTTGTTTCAATATTGTGAGTTTCAGTATTCTGTATCCTCTTCAGTGATCCCAGGGACCTTGTTAATGTGTCCCCTGCCACTACTTTGGACCTTAAAACTTCAAATAGTTAGATACTTTGCCCAGCTGAGGAGTATGGATTGTATCTTTGCTGCTTTCCGATGGTAATGGTGTATGGATTTGTTGGGAGCATGAGATGTATACACATACTTGGAAGATTGCTTTGTTTGTGTAATAAATTACAACTTGCCCTCAAGTTTTCAAAACAATGTATGACAGGTGATTTCTAGGACTCCCTAAATCTAGTAATGTAATGTAATGTAATATAAGATTAACAGGGACTGCCCTGGTGATCCAGTGGTAGAAAACCCGCCTTACAGTGTAGGGCACGCAGGTTCAATCCCTGGTCAGGGAACTAAGATCCCACACCCGTGGGGCAACTAAGCCCCTGTGCCACAGCTACTGAGCTTGTGCTTCCTGGAGCCTGCGCGCAACAACTAGAGAGAGAAAACCCGTATGCCACAACTAGAGAGAAGCCTGTGCACCACAGCGAAGAGCCCGAGCACTGCAATGAAAGATCCCGCATGCCGCAACTAAGACCTGACGCAGCCAAAAATAAATAAAATAAATAAATAATAAATAAATCTGTAAAAACAAAGTAAGATTAACAGTAAGGCTAAGCTTGCCCTTAATTCACAGTTCTTTAGATTAGTGAAATGTGCTTTTAAATCTATCCCAGTAATATAATGATCTACAAAATCTAAGTGACTAGTCATTTTAAAACTTTAAAAAATTCTAGAATTTATTTTAGATTTAAATTATGTATAACTTTTATTAAGTAAAAGTAAATTTAAATTTATAAGTATTCAGTTTTATAAGTATTCAGTATTTATTCGTTTTAATCCTCCACAATTCTGTGTGCTTTACAAATTTAAACACTAAATATTGACTTTATTAGACAACTTAGCATTCTTTGTAGTATGTTATTTATTGACAGTATTTTTATAGTAAAACTTTTCTGTTTACTGTGTTAAATTAAGTATTTTATGCTTTTGCCCTTTAGCTTTCATAGATAATCTGTATCATCTTTGTAAGCACCTTGATTTTAGAGAAGATGAAACAGATGTAAAAATGGTTCTTGGAACTTTATTAAATTTAATGGAAGATCCAGACAAGGATGTTAGAGTGGCTTTTAGTGGAAATATCAAGCATATATTGGAATCCTTGGATGCTGAAGATGGATTTATAAAAGAGGTTGATGATTTTTATTGTAAATTTAAAATTTTATTTTACTTTATTTTGTTTATTTTATTTTATTAAAATTTTATTTTATTTAAATTTTATTTTTTTGTGTTTTCATAAACCTGACTTTAAAAATTTAACTAGTTAATTTTATTGGTCTAGCTTTTTGTCTTAAGAATGAAGGAAGCATATACACATGCTCAGATCTCAAGAAATAATGAGTTGAAGGATACCTTGATTCTTACAACAGGGGATATTGGAAGGTATGTTTGGCAGCTTTTGTATACTTCCTTATTTATTTTGGCCATTTTCCTTTATTGTTTGCCTGCTGTTAGAAATGGTGATAGGAACAGGAATAAAGACACAGACCTACTGGAGAACGGACTTGAGGATATGGGGAGGGGGAAGGGTGAGCTGTGACAAAGCGAGAGAGAGGCATGGACATATATACACTAACAAACGTAAGGTAGATAGCTAGTGGGAAGCAGCTGCATAGCACAGGGATATCAGCTCAGTGCTTTGTGACCGCCTGGAGAGGTGGGATAAGGAGGGTGAGAGGGAGGGAGATGCAACAGGGAAGAGATATGGGAACATATGTATATGTATAACTGATTCACTTTGTTATATAGCAGAAACTAACACACCATTGTAAAGCAATTATACCCCAATAAAGATGTTAAAAAAAAAAAGAATCAAGAACATAAAACAGTTAAAATTCTAATTTGTGTACATTTTTGTTGCAGAGAAGCTTAAGAGGTGACTAATAAAAGATTTTCAAGTATTAAAAAAAACAAGAAATGGTGTTAGGAGAGATGTAATGTTATAGGAAGAAGTGTGATATCAGTATGCATTTATTTGTGGATTTCCATTTATTTTCAAAACATTGATGGTAACTTTTTTTTTAATAATTTTAGGGCAGCAAAAGGGGATTTGGTACCTTTTGCACTCTTGCACTTATTGCATTGTTTATTATCCAAGTCAGCATCTGTCTCTGGAGCAGCATACACAGAAATTAGAGCTCTGGTTGCAGCTAAAAGTGTTAAACTGCAAAACTTTTTCAACCAGTATAAGAAACCCATCTGTCAGGTGAGAGTCAGCATTGGCCTTGACTATAGGAAATAGAATTACTTTGCAAAAGTTAAAAAAAGAACACATATATGTTTTACTTTTCTTGCTTTAAAAAAGAGGTATTTTTAAAAATGATTTATTTAAAAGAATCTAAATCTCATCAATTTTATATTTTCGTATCTTGGTCTGAAGATATTGTTTATAAATGGGAGAAGGGAAAAATCTTATAATAATTATTACTCTCTATTGTTAATCTGTTAAGAGAAGCCTTTCTGTATTAGCCTTTCTTTTAGTGATAAGCTTTTTTATGCCTTGATATTATGGATAAGACACTTTGTTTTAAAAAAAAAAAAGGTTGATTCGAGGCTGAAAAGTAAGGATATGTTAAAATACAGGCTGTGCACTGTGTTAGTGGTGTAATCCTTAGCAAGATATTCAAGTTTCTTAACTAAGCTTGGTTACTTCATCTGTAAAAGGGAGTATATGCACAATCTACCTCATTAAGGTTGTTACAAAAATTAAATGAACTAATTTAGGTAATATGTTTAGAACACTGTCCAATACTGTCCTTTATGTTACCTTAAAACATATTAGTTAAATGTTCTTCCTTGTGTGAAAACTAGTAAATCATTTTGCTTTAGTTTTTGGTAGAATCCCTCCACTCCAGTCAGATGACAGTGCTTCCTAGTACTCCATGCCAGAATGCTGAGATGCGGAAACAAGATGTGGCTCACCAGAGAGAAATGGCTTTAAATACCTTGTCTGAAATTGCCAATGTTTTTGACTTTCCTGATCTTAATCGTTTCCTTACTGTAAGTTGCAAAGTATAGTTGACTTAATTGAGGTTTTCAATTTAATATTTTGTGTTTATTCCATTCTAGATTTTTTTAAAGAAAATCTGGCAAGTACAATGTAGACCATAGATTTTCAAATTTGCATGTTTTCCTTTGACTTTGATATGATAATATTACTTATGTTATAAAAGTGAAATACGTGTTGATTTGAGTCATTGCTCTATAGAGTTAGCTATCTTGAAAGGTTCATACTATTTAATTAATGCTAATTAATTAATTACTGAGCCCTTATGTCTTTAGTGCTATGATTGGTTTCACTGGTAATGGAAAGTCTAATATGATCTTACCTACCCCTAAGGAGTTGGAGTAATATAGTACAAACTAGTGCTATAGATGACCTGTGAATTCAGATGATAGAGTTTGTAGTATGGAGTAGTTTGGGAAGCCTTTGAAAAGTCATTAGTGGGGCTGAGGTTTGAAAGATGGATGGTGTAGATTATCTTCTTATGTTTTCCTGAAGGCAAAGTTTATTTTTCTTAGTTAATATTATAATAGTGATCCATGCAGAATTTTTCTCTACAGTATTATCATATTTTAACAAAGTTAAATTACATGTAAATTGGACAAATCCTAGAAGGAAATATGATACTATACACTAAGGACCACAAAGATATTTTTACTTTTTCCCTCAGTAGTTCCATCTGGGAGCCCCAAAGCACAGATGTTTATTGCAACATTTTCCAAGTAGCAAATAGACAAAACCCAGAGAAGAAACTAGGTGTCTAATATTTAGGTCCTAGAATATTATGTACCTTAACATAATAATTATAAATACTTTAGAGAAACTACCTTATAATGTCATAACAGTCTTACAGGATTAATATTAAGTTGAAAGGCATAACAGAAATAAGGTTTAAGTGTCTCTGAGGGCAGGGCCTGAGTGTTATTTGCTGTCACATCTTCGGTGCCTAGGATAGTGGCTGACATGTAGTAGTTGTTCATTAGATACATAATAAATGAAAGATCAACCATTTTATGTTTGGAATTTTGTGTATTATTTTATGAACGAGATCTTAAAGGAAACAGACCAAAATCAAAGTAGATTTGTTGCCATGTTGGAATGGTGGGTGTGTTAAAAAGGTTTTCTTTAATATTGCAGCATCAACTTTTTAATTTAAAAAATTTAAAATATTGTATTTATGGCTACTCTTGCTTATTGTCTAAATACTATAGTTAGCTCAAATAGTAAATCAGGCTTGGAACCACTGCCTTAAGAGCATGAGTACATTTTAACACATACTCATGAGAAATTATTTTCTTTGCTACTTGTACATTAGCTTATTTATTGTCTGTCTCTCCCCTTCTGCAGTGTAAACTCTGTGCCATCAGGGACCTTGTCTATTTTTTCACTGCTGTATCTGAAGTGCCTGAATCGTAATAGATGCTCGTTAAATATGTGTTGAATGAATAAATGGTATATCTGAATTCAGATATGTTGTATGTGGACTCCAAATTTGTGTGGCATTTTAAATTATTTTTGAACATAGCTTATATGAATATTTTATCACCTGGACAAATGTACTTTTTAGTAATTGTAGTGTTTCTTTTTCAGAGAACGTTACAAGTTCTGCTACCTGACCTTGCTGCCAAAGCAAGCCCTGCAGCTTCTGCTCTCATTCGAACTTTAGGAAAACAATTAAATGTCAATCGTAGAGAGATTTTAATAAATAATTTCAAGTATATTTTTTCCCATTTGGTCTGTTCCTGTTCCAAGGATGAATTAGAACGTGCCCTTCATTATCTAAAGGTAATTGAATATTTGTTTATATTTTACTCTTTTGTTTAAATTAGCATTATAGGAAAGCTGTTGTGACATTCTTATAGGAAATAGAGTGAGTAGTTTATAGTCTATCTGTAGTTTATAGTCTATCCTAGTGTAATATAAGTTCAAATGGTACGTAAATAAGCTTTGCCCTGGGCCAAGGAGAGTATTAAATAGAATTATTCTTTTGTTATATTCTTTGATTGTTTTACCATAATGGTATATGATAGGTAGTCATCCATTCATGGATCAGATTCTCAGCTAATTTCATTTTTTTTTTTTAATTTTGTTTATTTATTTATTTTTATTTTGGCTGTGCCGGGTCTTAGTTGGGGCATGCAGGATCTTCACTGTGGCATGCAGACTTCCTAGTTGCAGCATGCAGACTTCTTAGTTGTGGCATGTGGGCTTCTTATTTACAGCACACGGACTCTTAGTTGTGGCATGCATGTCGGATCTAGTTCCCCGACCAGGGATCAAACCTGGGACCCCTGCATTGAGAGCATGGAGTCCTTCCCACTGGACCACCAGGGAAGTCCCAGCTAATTTCATTTTAGAATTTATTAATTGATTGGAGCTGTAAAATGACTAATGATATGCAAGTGATTACATCTATTGGAAGAGGCAGTATCCTTCAACTGTAGTACAGTGTCAGCCCTGAGTTTAGTTACTTAGTGCTCTGATTACAGTTTGGCCCAGTTTCTTGCTAGTTTTCAAATTTAAAATTATAGCTTGTGTTTCTTTTTTTGGTGTTATAGTAGCAACAGTATCTGAGCAATAAGAGGCTGTATGGGAACAAGAAAACCTATCAGATATGCATATGTAACTCTACTCTTTTTCTCTGATGTTAATTTATTTCACATATTTCATGATATGCCAGCTATGGATCTCTTTCCACATGAGACTTTTTGAATATTGAGTGTATTTATTCATTTTGAGAAAGAAAATCTTTATTGTAAAGGTGGAATGATAATAACATTTCAGTGCTTCTTACTACATGCCAGAAATTTTACTAAACAATTTTTATGGATCATTTCACTTGGATAACTCCTCACAGTTACCCAGTGAGATAAAAGTACTATTTTTCCATTTGATAGATGAGAAAACTAAGGCAGAGAAAGGTCAGATTAGGTTACTTGTCTAAGTCACAGCACAACTAATAAATGATAAAGCTGGAATTTAGATATCAGCAGTCTGACCAGAAAGACTGTGCTCTGAGCCACTGATTTTCCTGTCAGGGTTACATTTCCATGAATAATGAGTGAATGACATTTTGAACCTTTATAGAAAACTAGACTCCGTTTTTAAAATTTTATTTCAAAATAAAGTCTGATCACTTATTTTCATTACCTGTAGCCCATGGCAGACCTACCAGGAGAAATCAAGGTCAGAATCCTTTTCCAATGACGTTTTTATATCATTAGTAATTCTTGTCACCTGATCTAGAGCTCCTGATTAACTAATAGTGTATTAAAATCAGTATACTTATTTCCAAGATACTAGTATGGAGAAAAAAAAACTTGTTTCTTAAATTTCTGAAATGTGTCTTTGGGTTAGAATGAAACAGAAATTGAACTCGGGAGCCTGTTGAGACAAGATTTCCAAGGACTGCATAATGAATTATTGCTACGTATTGGAGAACACTATCAACAGGTTTTCAATGGTTTGTCAATACTTGCCTCATTTGCATCTAGTGATGATCCATATCAGGGCCCAAGAGATATCACATCACCCGAACTAATGGTAAGGAATATGTTGTATGGGTTTTTTGCTTGGTTTTTCTCCTTTTTGTGGCTTAATTATGAAATTGGAGAAACAGGTGTTTTATATATTTTCCAAATGTTAGAGATTTATTTAAATTTTCAATTGGGATTTTTATTTTGAAAAGGCTGATGATTTAAATTACATAGTCACAGCATACATTGAAAAATATGCATTTTCATATGATCTTAGATTTTATTTTTTCATTGGGTAAAAATGTTCATTTTTCTTCACCACTTTTTCACTGTAGATTAGAGTGCGTTTGTAGCTCCCCACGCTACCCCTTCCGTGGCATGACATGCTAACTTTATCACTTCTAACTATATTTAAATCCATTGTTAGATTTAAGATAAGTTAGAAAATATGTTATTCCTTTTTCTTTCCTTGTCTTAAATTCGTATCTGAAATCATCTTACTATTTTATTTCTTCACCTGAAAAAACATAAATCCTGAGGCTTACTATTTTTTCTTTTGATTGCTTTCATTCTTTCAAGAGACTCAAATTTTGCTGATATTTTGCTGATATTTTGACTATCAGCAAAATATCTTGAGAGGTTTCTATCTCTGCTTTCTCATTTCCCATTCATTCTTTAGCTTATTCTAGCCTGACTCTGTTCTAAATATTCTACTGAAATTCTCATCTTAAGGTCAAAAGCAGTCTTCCTGCTATCTCATCTAATGGTCACTTCTCTTTTCCTATCTTATTCGGCTTCCAGTAGCATTCAGTACAACTGACCATCCTTTCTTATGTGGCATCTGTGACACTGCATTTTCTTGATTTTCTTTTTGCTTCACTGTCTACTCATTCTTTTTTTTTAAATTTATTTTATTGAAGTATAGTTGATTTACAATGTGTTAATTTCTGCTGTATAGCAAAGTGATTCAGTTAACATACATATATTCTTTTTCATAGTCCTTTCCATTATGGTTTATTACAGAATACTGAATATAGTTCCCTGTGCTATACAGTAGGACCTTGTTGTTTATCCATTCTATATATAATAGTTTATATCTGCTAATCCCAAACTCTCAATCTATCCCTCCCCCACCCCCTCCCCCTTGGCAACCACAGGTCTGTTCTCTATGTCTGTGAGTCTGTTTCTGTTTGGTCGATAAAGTTCATTTGTGTCGTATTTTAGATTCCACATGTAAGTGATAGCATATGGTATTTGTCTTTCTCTTTCTGACTTATTTCACATAGTATTCACATAGTATGATAATCCCTTGGTTCATCCATGTTGCTACAAATGGTATTATTTCATTCTTTTTTATGGCTGAGTAGGATTCCATTGTATATATGTACCACATCTTTATCCATTCATCTGTTGATTGTCCACTCATTCTTTTTTTTTTTTTTTTGTCCACTCTTTTTTTTTTTTTTTTTTTTTTAACGGTACACGGGCCTCTCACTGTTGTGGCCTCTCCCGTTGCAGAGCACAGGCTCCGGATGCACAGGCTTAGCGGCCATGGCTCACGGGCCCAGCCGCTCCGCGGCATGTGGGATCCTCCCGGACCGGGGCATGAACCTGTGTCCCCTGCACCAGCAGGCGGACTCTCAATCACTGCGCCACCAGAGAAGCCCTGTCCACTCATTCTTAATCTTTACTTTATCTACTTTATCCTCTAAATGTTAGATTGATTCAGTACTGTGTAATTGGGTCTTTTTCTCTATAAATATTCTCTCTTTAAATGAGAAAGAATCTGAATTCATCTGGTCCTGTAATATGATTTACGTTTTGATGATTTCATAGTGGAAATTCTAGTCCAGGCCTCTCTTGAGCTTTGGACTTTTGGGCTTATGCAAGTTAGGTCCTGGCAGGAAACGGATGGAATACACAAAAATGTTTCACTGAAAAGAATTTAATGAAGGGACTATTTTCATTGATATGGGCAAGGTTAAGAGAACCAGCATGGAATGTTAAGGAGCCCAGGGACTAGAAACGGCAGAAAACATATGCTCCCCTTAGTCCTGGGCAGGAAGAAATGGCATTACCAGAGCCTGGTTGAGAGCTAGAATCATGGTGCGGGGGAAGGGCTCTCATTGTATATAACCACTGCCAGGGCCACCTCACAATGCAGAGAGAACAGGAAGTATAAATACCACATGCTCTCCTCCTGCCCTTTGTTCCCTTGTTGGTGCCTCCTGTTGACTGAATTTAGTGGGAAGACAGAGGGAAAGATATCTTGAGTGATGAAATCTGGTTAGCCTCCTAGGCACATAGCAAGGCAGGAAAGAGTAGAGAATGGATCTGAGGATGAGGGAAGATGACAGATAGAGACTGTCCAGCTTTCTCTTTGTAATCTCTATATGTCCGTCTTTTAAACATCTCAATTCCGAACATTACATGTCCGTTAAAAAATCTTTATTTTCCCTTTAACCTGTTTCTCTCACAGTCTTCCCTTCTCAGGAGATGGTACCAGTGTCTACCTAGAAGCTCAGTTGCTTCAAAACCTGGAAGGTATTCATGAGCCCTTCATTTCTTATATCCTTTAAAATTGAGTATCAACAAGGCCTTCCAAGTCTAGCCCCAAAATATATCTTTCCATCTCTGCCGCCACCACCCTTATACAAGTGACTGTCATCTTTCTCTAGGAATACTGTAAAAACCTCCTAACAGTTCTCTCCTATTGCTCTTCCTTTCCTGCATCTTTAATCAGTTATTTACACAGCATTTGAAGTACTCTTCTTACAACTTATACTCACATTATCTCCTGCCTAAATTCCTTCTATTGTTTTCATTGCTCTTATAAGGCTGTACGTGGTCTGTATATCTTTCCACCATCATATTGTGCAACTTTTTTTTTTTTTTTGCGGTACGCAGGCCTCTCACTGTTGTGGCCTCTCCCATTGCGGAGCACAGGCTCTGGATGCGCGGGCTCAGCGGCCATGGCTCACGGGCCCAGCCGCTCCGCGGCATGTGGGATCTTCCTGGACCCAGGCACGAACCCGTGTCCCCTGCATCGGCAGGCGGACTCTCAACCACTGCGCCACCAGGGAGGCCCCATATTGTGCAACTTTTATCTTCCTTTCTCCCTGTATTTGTTTGTGTTTCTTAAACATGTCAAGTTTTTTTCCTGCTTTACAGCCTTTGCAATACGTAGTTTCTTTACTTGGAATATTATCCTGGATCTTTTTCATTCTTTAGATCTCAGAGTTTCCTGATCACCCTATCTAAGTTCCTGATCACCTCATCCCAGTTCTCTCTCATGTGATCACATTTATTTCTTTATAGCACTTATCACAACCTTATGTACGTACTTGTTTAATGTCTTCTTCTCATATCAGTGTCCCATGTAAGCAAGTAGGGAGAGCTTATCTCGTACACCTGGCACAGTATTCTAGGCATACATAATAAATATTTGGTGAGTGGCAGATGAACGAACTATTTGTCTAAATATAAGAGCTTTAAAATTAGAATGTTGACACAGACTATGTGAGTATCATCTATATCTTCTTTTCATTTAAGAATGGGCTGGAACCATGCGATTAGTGAATTATGGCTTATTAAACCTAAGCTGAGTCTTAATCCAAATCAGAAGTTCGTAAATTAAATGTAATTTTAGGCTTTGGTAAAACTGATGATTCTCTGTGCTTTGGAAGAGAAAAAAAGTTTATCCCAACATCTAACCTGGAGAACGTGTTGGACACCTAATTTCCTCTCTACTGTGAGGTAGTGCACACCCTTCTTACTGCCCCCCGACCCCAGCCTGGCAGTGTGTGTAACCTAGAGATACTTAAATTAGGTGCCTCAATGCCAAACAATGCAACTTTCTCCTGGAGTTGGAAAATATTCTAATTGCTACTTCTCCCCAGCACCCCCCCTTTTTTTTTTGGTCCCTTTTCTTGCCTATACATAAAGATTTTTAAAGAGGGGAAAATTCTTCTTTGCAGAGTACTCACATTCCCAGTTTTTAATAATACTAACTTAAGTTTATTTAACACTTTACTATATTCTAAGGACTTAACGCGATATCTTATTTAATCTCTACAACAAACTCTATGCAGTTGGTGCTTTCATTGTCCCATCTTACAGACCCAGAGGAGCTAAGTAACTTATCCAGTATCAAATACTAGGAAGTGTCAAAACTGGGATTCAAACCCAGGTTTGGCTGAGTTAAAGCCCATACCCACTCCTCTAGGACCCTTTTTCAAGAAAGAATTAACCCTGTCCACTTCAGGAGACCCAAAGTGCCATGGACAGTGATACCTAACCTGTAATGGTTGATGCCCAAGGCTTGTACCCCTTTATTACTATTACATCAGTGGATATTGACCTCTATGTCAGACCTTCATTCTGGCAGGGTACCTGTTCCGTAATCAAGTACTTTTTTTTTTCCACCTTAGCTCTAAATGCTCTAGATAAGGACATTCACTTGTCTTTCTCTATTCTTCTTCTCCTTAAGATAAATATCTTCTCCACTCTGGATGCTGACATGAGTCAGATCCTGAAAATCCCACCGTAGCTCAACTGTAATTCAAAAGCTTATGATTTTCTCACTGTACAGTACTGTTTAATCATATTTTGATTGTAAATCAGTTTCACTAATTTTTAAAGTATTACATGTGAAAATATATGCTTTGGGAAAAATTTAATTTACCAACTGTTTATTTCCAATATTCTAATGTAGTTAGATAAAATAGAAATAATATAAATAAATTGTTGATTTATGAAATTTGATCTGTATAAAACTTATGTAGTACCTTTTTTATGTGGGTTTTGTTTTTCCCTTAGGCTGATTATTTGCAACCCAAGTTGTTGGGCATCTTGGCCTTTTTTAACATGCAGTTACTGAGCTCCAGTGTTGGCATTGAAGATAAGAAAATGGTAGGTGGTGATAGTTGAGTTGCAAAGTGCCAGAACAGAATTCATATAGAATATGCAGGAGACATGACTTCTCCTTCTAGCTGCAAACATTCAAAGATGAAAAATAATCAAACGCATGATATTCTGTGTTCCTGAACAACTCACATAAGCTTTCGGGGAATCTAAACAGAAAAATTATATCATTTACTGTTCTTTTGTTTATAAGGGACAGAAAACTCACCCAAACTGGCTTAAAGGAATTTGTTGGCTCTGTAACTAAAAGTGTGAGGATAATATAGCTTCGGGCATAGCTTGATTTTGGACACGGTGTTCTCAGAATTAATCAGTTAGCTCAAATTCCTTTGGATTGGCTCTAACTTAAGTGCTAGGTGATGGCCCTAACGGCTTCAGGCTCACATCGTCACAACATCTAGCTCAGTGGGAAGAAAAGAGACCAGCAGTCCCTGATAGCTCAAACAGAAGTTGCATTATTGAATGCATTGGCCCAAATTGGTCTCATGTGAGTCATGGCCCGTGGTGCTTTTGAATACCAAAAATGTTAAGTTACAGAAAGTAAAGTAACTTCAGTATTTGTCAGTGTATGTTTAAATGCATTTGGCACAGTGAAATTTCCTCATGATTGCTGTCACAATTGGTCACCCCTGGAAATGTTTGTCTGTAGATTGGGATAGAATTTTAGGTATTGATTAAATTTCCCTTTTTATTTGTCTCCACTCTTCAGTCAGTAAAATTATAATGAAAACCCATGAATGGAAGCTTTTATTTCAGTCTGTACTCCCCTTCTCTTAATTAATTAACCTCCAAAAATTTCAGCAACCAATACTTGTCCTTTTGATGTCAACTGGTAAACTTAATCCCCCAAATAACTTCTATCTATGTGAAATATTTCTTACTGTTATCCCAAGTGAGAGAATAACCTCAAATCTAAGAATACTAGAGTTTGTTTTAAACCATAAAGAGTTTGCATATTTTGGCACATAGTTAAGGTTGACTGGAGAGTTTCTTTACCCCTTCATTAGAATCTGGAGCTATTCATACAAGTCTGATTCTGTATTCCACACCAATACAAATGTGTGTATTATTTTCTGAGTATGTCATTAGTTACCTATTTGTTTTATTACTAAATTAGAGCATGTTGAATTTAGTACCATTAGGACAAAAATGCATGTGCTGCATAGCAGTTTGGGATGGATATGAAGAAGATTAAACAATAGGAATTAGATTCTTAATAAATTTGAAAATTACTGCTTAAGGGGACCACCAGAACCAAAATAACAAATCACCTTCAAAGAGGGGAAAAAAAAAAGAACTCAACTCGTGTTTTTCCAATTTATAACTCTTACATAAGCACTTGGACAGAATAAACTGCCAACATTTATTAGACCTTGTGTTGCCAGAGAATAGGTACTCTGAGATTAGTGTGGGAAGCACTTGTCCTTAGGGCTCATCTGCTCCTGCCAGTTTCTTTATGGCTTTATTTTGAAGCCCTGCTTATTTTATAGGCCTTGAACAGTTTGATGTCTTTGATGAAATTAATGGGACCCAAACATGTCAGTTCTGTGAGGGTGAAGATGATGACCACACTGAGAACTGGCCTTCGATTCAAGGATGATTTTCCTGAATTGTGTTGCAGGTAAATGACTGCCTGAGTTCATTAGATTTTTTGCATTTCCCAATACTAACTTGATTTCTTAATCTCTTTGAGGGAATTTGGGTTCAAACCAGAAATAAGAAATAGTTAAGATAGAAAGGCTATTTGTTTTGAAAAGGGAATGTGTTTCCTTCTTTAAAAACATTTTTCTGTGAAGTATTTTAATACATTGGGAAATAGAATAATATAATAAACCCCTATATACCCGTTTCCCAGCCTCAGTAGTTATCAATATTGTTAATCTTATTTAATCTTTCCACCTCTACCTTTTTTATTGTTACTTGGAATGTTTTAAAGAAAACCCAGTATCATATCATTGTACTTCTAAATATACCTCAGATGTATCTAGAGGATAAGGACATTTAAAAAAATATATAACCATCATAAATTATTATACTTAGCAGAACTAATAGGAATTCCTTAATATTATCTAAAATTCAGCTTTCCCCAATTGTCTCAAAGATGTTTTTTCCCAAAGATGTTGGTTTGCTTGAATTAGAATCCACATAAGATGCACATGTCACACATTTGGTTGTTTGACCCCCTAAGTAACTCTTACAACAGATTCGTCCCTTAAGTCTCCTCTCCACATTTCTTTTAGGCCACTGAGATTTTGGCGTGTAGGATTTAGCTGATTGCTAATTTAATTTAATTTCAGTAATACTGCTAACAATAAAACTACTGAATGCAGTTTAAGCTTCTGAAAGTTTCTTTTTGTTCTTGACTATATTTTATTGGAGATGTACAGTCAGAATAATATATTTTACTATATTCAAAATCCTGTGATAAACCATAATGGAAAAGAATATTAGAAAGAATTAAAAAAAATAATATGTTTTAAAGTCATGTGAAAGAATTCTTTCCTATATAGCTGTGCCATCTACTTGGTATTATTAGGTTCAGTTTAAGTTTGCTTAAAATTTTTAGAGGTTGCTTTTTCCTTCTATTTTATTTAATTTAAAAATCATATAAAGCATTTACTTTGTCCCAAATTCAAATTTGTGTAACAAGTTACACTCAGAGAATCTAGCCTTCATTCCTGAATTGCTAAAAATAGATGTGTCTATTTTTATTAATTTTTGTATAATCTCCCCCTTTCTAAAAGTATAAGCAAATGCACACTTACTCACAGATACTTTTTTTTTCATGTTAACCCTGCACCAAAAGGTAGCATATTATAAGCATTGTTTTTCACCTTGCTTTTTTTGACTTAGTGTATTATAGAGATCATTCTATTTTAGTATACAGTACTGATCTTTATTCCATTTTTATAGCTGCCTTGTAATCTTTTTGCTTGTATGTATCATTGTTTGTTCATCTAATAATTAACTGATGGAGCTTTGCAAAGAATAAAAATGATGTGACTTTTAACTTTTGTTTTTTCACATAGGGCTTGGGACTGCTTTGTTCGTTGCCTGGATCACGCTTATCTAGGCTCCCTTCTCAGTCATGTAATAGTAGCTTTGTTACCTCTCATACACATCCAGCCTAAAGAAACTGCAGCTATATTTCACTACCTCATAATTGAAAACAGGTATTGTAAATGAAATTAATAAAGATAACAGCTTTCTATTACTGCATTTTTATGTCTAAATGAAATTAATAAAGATAACAGCTTTCTATTACTGCATTTTTGTGTCTCAGGGTATTAAGGTTACTGTTGGTAGTGTGGAACTGTTCACATTCTTTTTAATTTAGAGTCCGTTAATAAACAGAAGTAATTGACATGCTTTAAGTCAGTACATACCAAACTGATGCTCTTTCAGTTGTGACATGGCTTTTATTATTATTATATTTTAAGCTTAGTAGTTAGTACATCAATAACTGAAAATTATTTTTCGTCAATTTTGAAAGGGGTGAGACTAATATTACCTTTCTTCTCACAGTTAAAAGGCAGACAATTGAATGCATGAGAAAGATTAGGAGAGCTAATAACTTTTTTTCTACAGCTTACCTTAGTTGAAACCCTTATTACTTCATTGCATTAACCAGCCTCCCTTCCTTTAAGCTTTTATTATGTTTCTTCATATTGTTCATATTTTAAAACATCTCTTTATCTGTATCATTTCAGCGTGCAGAGACACTCTGTGTTTCTCCATTTCCTAGCTGATAAATTCCAAATTGTTTATTTTGATATTCAAGGTTTTCTAAAATCTGGCCACATCTTATTTCTTAAAATCATTTCCCAAGATTTTTCAAAGCAGATATTAGACTGTAGCCAATCCAGACTGCTAATGCAAGAATATACATTGCTCCTTCCCATTTTTATTTTTCACTCAGGCTGCTTTTTAGCCTGGAATGTCTTTCTATACACTGAAAGTTTTTTTGTCCATTTTTACACATACTGTTGTATGTCATAGTTACTTCTGAAAAATTAGGATTTAAGTACTATTTATTTACCTACTTATCCTTATTCTGTTGCAGTTCCATTAATCATTTTCTGTAACTGTTCAATCAGGGAGAAAATACAGAAGAAAAGGTTAATGGAGTTTTTTCCAATTAAAATACTCTTATTTTTGGTATTTTGTACATAATGGAACAATATAATCACTGATCTAGATCACTTTTTAAATACCTTTTGGATTATTAAGCAAATAGCATATCTTTGCTGTTTATTTTAGAGGAATTATTTCTCTGCCTTTTCATATAATAAAAAAATTCTCTTTCACTCTGCCAGATAGAAGACCTTAAGGTCTCTGAGTGAAGGAGTTACCGCAGCTTTCTTTATTTTTACATCCCCAGTTTCTAGCAAATAGTAGCACACAGTAGTTACTTAATACCTGTTTGTTGCATGAGTTAATGAAGACTAGAATTTAGAAACACTTTTATTTGGACCCAGAAATATTAGGGCTTTATATTTGAAGCAAGTTAAAAATTGCAGCCTCAGTAAGAATTACTTACTTATTTTTCTCTAGTATATCTTTGTGAGAATTTGTGTTTTGGAGTTGGGTTTGTATTGCCGCATTATAAACCACTCCAAAACCTAGTGTCTTAAAACAACAAGCATTTTTATTTACTCATGATTTTGCAGTCTGGGCTGGGTTCAGCTGGTCAGTTCCTTGGCTGTTCTTACCAATGGTCATTGCAGTCAGCCAGCAGGTAGACTTGGCTGGGCTTCTCCCTCTTTCATTTAGTCTCAGAGCTTCTCTCTGTCTCCATGTAACCTGTCTCTGATGGTAGGCAGACTTCTTACATGGTGACTCAGGACTCGCATGAGGACAAAACCAGAAGCTTCCAGACCTTTTTAACACTTAGGCCCCAAATAGGCCCAACATCTCTTCTGCCACATTCTGTTTTTTAAAGCAAGTCACACACGTAGCCCAAATTGAAGGTGAAGTGACTACACATAGGAGTATATACCAAGACATAGAGATTATTCAGGGCCACCAATGTAGCAGACTGCCACAGGGTGATTTTGTTAGATTTGATTATTTGTCACTATTACCTGAGAATCCTAGACATGGTTAGGAAAAATAATTTGCATGTCAACAGTCAGCTAGCACTTTCAAGTGTGAATTAAGTTGGCCTTAGTTTCAACCTCTGCTTTGTGTTTTTTTTTATTTCATATTTGGCAAGTAATTCTTTTTCTTCCAACTAACTATTAGGGATGCTGTGCAAGATTTTCTTCATGAAATATATTTTTTACCTGATCATCCAGAATTAAAAAAGATAAAAGCAGTTCTACAGGAATACAGAAAGGTATTTAATTTTTTATGTATGGTTTAGGAGATCATTGATATAAAATTATTCCTGAGTTCCAGAGCACTGAGTAGAGATTCTTTAGAATCATATCTAAGGATATTATAGTCATATTCTGATGACTAATTTCTGATGACTAGATAATCCTATCTTGAGTCCATGATTTTTAGAAGGAAGTTTTCATCTAGATCAAAGATGTAATAGGATTAGATAGAACAGAGAGCAAAGGATACAGTTCTTATGCCTTTACTACCCAGATCACTATGTTCTTCCTTACAGTCCCTAAAAGAAGTGACTGTAGCTGCATACTCTGAGTAAAGAAAAAAAGCTGTGGGAGGATTCCAATTTTTTTGTGCTACAAACCATGTTATGGAAGTGTCAGATCTGATTCTGAGCTTTACAAGGGGAATCATACGTAGTTCCAACATCCTGAAGTTCAGTGAACTCTCTGAAATTATAAAAATATTAGTGATGATTCCATAGAATTTTAGGGCAGGAAGTGGGATACCTGACCTTGGGTCAGAGTAGCAGATGTATTTACTACAGATCGCAAGATTGATTCTGAAGACTTTATATGCTTTTTTACTGGGTAAATCATCAGTCATAAGAAAGTAAGTAGTCAAAATAAGGGGTGAATTATCTGCTTAATCTGTAGACCTCGTTCAAGGCTATTGTGTAGCCCTTTGTAAATTAAGGGAAACTTGCCTTTCTTACCAAGAAGGATTTATTTTGGATAAGTAAAGTCTTTAGTTGAAATAAAATTTTTCTCCAGATCTAAAGATTTTAGAATGAAATCCCTTTCCCTGAGAATTACTAAAAGTTCATGTGCTATACAAAGGAAGAGATAGAAATTATTTTTTAAAACTGCTTTCAATTGGGGTACAGTTTAACTACTTTAATGGTAACTATGTAGGAAATACAGGCCTTCTGAAATGGTTCCTGAAGTGGTTAATTGATAAAGTGTATCTCTCTGTGCTCTTTATATAGGAGACCTCTGAGAGTACTGATCTTCAGACAACTCTTCAGCTATCAATGAAAGCAATTCAACATGAAAATGTAGATGTTCGTATTCATGCTCTTACAAGCTTGAAGGAAACCTTGTATAAAAATCAGGTATACCAAGATATAATTAAAGAGCTATAGAAAAGAAAGGTTGGAAGTTTAAAGAAAAGATGACCGATTGGTGTATTTGCTTGAGATTCAGTAGGTTCAATGAAAGAAGTGATTTTTATTTTACCAAGATTATCAGATATGACTTAGAATCAGTAATTCATGAGTTACCCTTTGAGGCTGAAGAGCTTTGCATATTTTTTTGTTGTTTTGGAAGTGTCATGATTTGGCAGTTATATTTTAGGTTTACTGCATCTTCCTGAGGAAGGGTTGTTTGTGTTTGTACAGCAGCAGTTTCTGTGAGTTTTCTCATATAACTTCCTGTAGCTATCTTTCATATACAATTTCAGTAATTATGCCATTTTACATTTTGATGGAATTAAATGTTTTAATGAAGCTGAATTTTTAAATTTCCTTTTTTATGGGACCATGAACTTTATTCTTTTCCTTGTCAGCATAATGTAGATTATCCCTAACCTTGGTAAGAGTGAGAACTGGTATTTAAAATACCAGATCACTATAGACTATAAATCATAAAGTGGAAAAATTTTAAATGAGGTATTCATTTTTGCATATCAAGAACCCATATGATGGGTCTTCCCTGGTGGGCCAGTAGTTAAGACTTCGCCTTCCAATGCATGGGGTGCGGGTTCAATCCCTGGTTGGGGAGCTAAAATCCCACATGCCTTGCAGCCAAAAAACCAAAACATAAAACAGAAGCAATATTGTAACAAATTCAATAAAGACTTTAAAAATGGTCTACATCAAAAAAATCTTAGGGCTTCCCTGGTGGCGCAGTGGTTGAGAGTCTGCCTGCTGATGCAGGGGACACGGGTTCGTGCCCCGGTCCCGGAGGATCCCACATGCCACGGAGGCCGCTGAGCCTGCACTCCACAATGGGAGAGGCCACAACAGTGAGAGGCCCGCGTACTACAAAAAAAAAAAAAATCTTAAAAAAAAGAAAAAGAACCCATATGATAAGATATGAGAGCCTAAGACCCTCAGGAGTTAGTGAATTGCAAAACTGTGTTATATTTGTTTTCATGATAGAAGGAAGCATTTACTTAGGACAAAAGATATACATGATGGTAACCAAGTACATGCTTCAGAGTCAGTGCACTTGTGTAACCAGTGTGGGAAACAGCCAACATGGAGATGATCCTACCACATGTGAGGAGCCTTGAATCTCCTTCACTGTAGGTTTAACACCCTCCTAACTGTAGATCTAGATTATCAGTAGATAATACAGTCAGTATACTGGCCCAAAACACCTAGGAAAAAAGAGAGAAGGAAATGGTTTCTTTTCCAACTATGGCAAGAAGGTAACATCAAAGTTGAAAGCAGTTCAGTTAAGTTCTTGAATAGTGCTATCCAAAAGAATTTTCTGTGAGGATGGAAATGTTCTGCACCTACACTATATAAGCACTGCAGCCACTAGCCACATGTGGCTCTCTGGAGTACTTGAAATGTATGATTGAAGAACTGAATATTTTATTTAATTTTGCTTAATTTAAATTTAAACAGCTGCATGTGAATAGTGGCTATCTTATTGGACTATCTTAGTGCAGCTCTAGAAGAACCTACAGCAATAACCAGAGTAGGAAAATGATGTAAGATAACAGGGTTAGAGATCAAGAGAGTCTTTGTAGCGATGCTGTGAGAGTCCATGAAAGAACAAACACAAAAGATATTCTTTTAAAAGTTCAAATCTTAGCCACAGAGAAAGGAAAAGATACTTTAGGAGTGCGTTGAAAGACAGTGTTTATCTAAAAGTAGATCTAAAGTTGTATAACTGTATAACAAATAATTTGGTATAATGTAGTAATAAAGCACACTTAAAGATGGTGTGACAGTTAATAAGGTGATGGCTAATGTAGCCTTGGATGCGTAACTACTTTGATGGACTGACCTTGCAAAAGTGCTGTACTCTAGGGTAGTCACCAGAGGATCATTGACATTAAAGAAATGACAGCTTCTACTCCTTACTTTTAAGGAGGAATATACATTTTTGAAGGAATAGAGGACAGCTAAGCTCAGTGGATAGCAGAAAAATTTAACTTCTGTGTCAAAAAAAATCAGGCTATAGATCAAACTAAGCAACCGTATAACCACTTTATGAAAATCGATGCTGTTCAGGTTGAAGTGAATCCCTATGGTTAAATCCCAGAAGGACAAGTTGTTTGTGTTGAGACCAAAATAAACTTGGATGACAATGCAGAATAAATAATAAAAAGATATATTTACTAATAATTACAAATCTGAGAATGAGCCCATTGAAAATAAAGCTGCTAGGGACTTCCAAGTTATCCTAGGATAATGGTGAATGTCTAAATGTGAATCTCTGTATACCCTGCAAAACGTCATAAATAGCAAAAAGGAGAGCAAATAAAACCACACATAAGTCACACCTTCAACATAACTGTGAGACTGAGAATACTATGAACTTCAAATTACATGTAATCAGCAGAGCTATCTCTGGAGCTCATGCCACAAGCTTGTGTTGAGAACAGTTAGATTCTGAGGAGACCCTATGAAAAAAAAGTGGACTGAAGGAACTATGGATGATGATAAAGCAAAGACAAAATCACCAACCGAGACGATCCCACTCTAGGTACAACGATACTGAAAGTTGGTCTAAGATGTGGTACATCAGAGAATTGGTTATGGGGAAGGTACTTGAAAGTGTGTAGATCCTAAGGTTGCAGTCTTTGGAAGCTATTATCTCTGGGGAGAAGTAAAAGAATAGGTAGGGGAAGGCACTTTTTGGAGAGAGTAGTAAACAGAAGGAAGAAAGTAAGAGAGAGAATTTTAAGGGTCCTGCAGAAATAAAAAGAAATCCACAAAATCAAAGATATACCTCCCCATACTACTCTCCTGCCAGTAAAAGCTACTTATGAAAAAAACTACACTGAGCTATGCTGACAGAAAAGAGTACTTACAAAATCAGAATCTTGTAAGCTACTACAAAATCCTTACTGTTAACTGCATACAGCTATTATGAAGGGCCCACAATATAAATAGAAAAAAATATATATGTTCTATACATATACAAAGTTACTGTAAGACAAAAACAGAAAATGAAATCTTTGGTTGATGACAGTTTCTCCCCCAAAACCAATCATAAAGCATAAGTAAACTAGACTTAGCACTATAACCTGAATTAAATATTTCAAGCAAGCATTTGCAGATATAAAAGAAGAATTAAGGGAATTTCCTGGCAGTCCAGTGGTTAGGACTCCACACTTTCACTGCTGAGGGCCCAGGTTGAACCCCTGGTCTGGGAACTAAGACCCTGCAAGCTGTGTGGCGTGGCCAAAAAAAAAAAAAGAAGTGAGAAATTTAAACAGAGAAATGGATAAAAAAACAAGATATGAAACAAGAGGTGACTGAACTGAAGAAATTGAAGAAATGAATGTTAAATTATAAGGACTGTGGGGGGAGAATATATATGACTAAAATTTTAGTAAGGAGCATTGACGAAAGGCAGAAGAATTATCAAGAGAACAAAAATGAGATTAGAGAAAGGAGTACAAAGGATCAAAGAAGTAGGTGAAATAGAAGCTCGGCAAAGATTTCACATACAAATAGAGTTTCTCAAAAAGAAAAATAAAACAATAGAACATAATTAGTATTTAAAACTATAACCCAAGAA
Organism: Pseudorca crassidens; assembly: GCF_039906515.1. Taxonomy (NCBI): domain Eukaryota; kingdom Metazoa; phylum Chordata; class Mammalia; order Artiodactyla; family Delphinidae; genus Pseudorca; species Pseudorca crassidens. The sequence continues at coordinate 29,142,069 of NC_090300.1, forward strand.
AATTTTCTGGAAATAAAAGACTTTCATTTCATAAAATGAAAGGATCCATTGTGTACCTGTGAACATTGACCCCAGAATAGTCAACCCTGAGACATATCTTAGACTTTAATAATAAGAAATCTTCAGGACCTACAGGTAAAATATTTTTAAAAAATCACTTAAAAGGGCAAGAAAAGTATCAGAATTCTCAACAGCAATATACAGAGTGAGCCTAGAGGATAGCAGCATTTTCAAAAACGTAAGGGACACAAAAATAAGCCAAGCTGTCCTTAGAATATCACAGATAAGAAACACAGTTTTAACATACAAGAATTGAAGAAATGGACTTTCCTGGCGCAGTGGTTGAGAGTCCGCCTGCCGATGCAGGGGACACGGGTTCGTGCCCTGGTCCGGGAAGATCCCACATGCCGCGGAGCGCCTGCGTGCGTGAGCCGTGGCCGCTGAGCCTACGCTTCTGGAGCCTGTTCTCCGCAACGAAAAGAAGAATTGAAGAAATATGAGTTTCACAAGCAAGCCCTTCCTAAGAGGTATGCTACAGAATGGCTTCACTCAATCAAGAGATGACTGGGGAGACTTTGGCAAAAGAACTTATGGTTACTAGTTATATATTTAAAACAACGGTGGGGACAAATTTGGGAGAATTCTATGTAAATGCTATATATTTTAATAAAATAGAAATTATGCAAGTTTTTAAATGGGAGAAGAAGAGACTAAGATATAAATTAAATGAGCTTAGTCACTATTGCGTAGGCAACAACTAGGAATCAAAATATACTATTTAAAACTGGTAAACAGTTAAAGAAGCTTAAATAAAGAGACCAGAGACATTACAAAAGATATTTCTGTAAAGAGTACCTCTAGAACAAAAGTATAAATTTTCTTCTATACCAAAAGAAATTAATTTTTAGGAGCTAATTATAATTTTAAAAAACTTATAGAATTGAGGCCTAGCATATCAGTCATATTAATAAATGTGAAAGACCTTAAAAGAAAAAATATTACAAATTGACTTACAAAGCAGGAAACAACTCTGTGCTGTTTGTAATACACACGTATAAAATAAATTATTTAGAAAGGCTAAAAATAAAGGAGTGAGCAGATTTTTAAGTTGAAGTAAGAAAGCAGGAATTCTGATTCTGCCCCTAGACAAAGGAGAATAGAAACCAAAAAGTATGAAATGTGACAAAAAAGGGTACTTTATAATACTAAAAGCTGTAATTCACAAAAATACAATAGAAGATATGGAACTTACAAAGACGATACATTATGAATATATATACTCCTGAGCAAGCAAACCCATAGAGACAGAAGATAGATTAGTGGTTGCCTGGGGCTGGGAGGTTGGGAGGAAATGGTGAGTGAACTAATAATAGAATTAATGAAAAAAATCATACTGTTATTTTCATAAATGCTGAAACGGCCTTTGACAAACTGTACCATCCATTTCAGATAAAAACACTAAAAAAAATAGGAATCGATGGATAGTACTAATATATTATAAATGTATAGATATGCATATGTGTGTTTATGTATACTGCATACACACGTGCACACACATGCACGCATGCACACTTGATGGGAAAATAAGATGCATTCCCAGTGAAAGCAAGTTTGCTCATTATCTCCACTACAATTTAACATTCAGTTGCAAATATTGGCCAATGAATTTAGATAAGAGAAAACAATCAGAGGCATAAGAATTGGAAAAGACATGAAACTATCTCTATTTGCACATGGCATGCTAATATACTTGGAAAACTCTAGAAAATATCAATAAACTAGCTCAGACAACAAACAAATTCAGTAAGATAGGAGAATATAAAAATCATAATCTTCATATAGCAACAATAACCAGTTGGAAGACTTGTTGGAAAACCCAATTTACAGTAGTAACAGAAAAAGATAATATACTTAGGAGTAAGTGTAACAAGAAATGTATAAACCAATAAGAGGAAAACTGAAACACTCCTGAAAGACACAAAAATGTAATTGATTTAAACAAACGGAAACACCCCTTATTTATTGGGTAGGTTGACTCAATATTACAAAAATTTTAATTCTCCCTAGGATAGTTTATAAATTTAATGCCATCCCGAAGAAATGCCAAGTTGTTTGTTTTTTTAACTAGAGAAGTTCATACTAATGTTAAGATGGAAAAACAAACATGTAAAAAATAGCTAGGAAAAATCTGAAAAAAAAAGAAACTGTGGGAGTTCAGTAGCCCTCCCAGACATTAATATACTCTACAGCCTCTATAATTATAACAGTGTGATACTGGTACATGAGTAAACAGACAAACCAGTGGGCAAAAAATAGAAAGTCTAGAAATAGACCCAAGTGTATATGGACATTTAGGACATGATAAAAACATGGATTTGTTCTTTTTTTCTTTTCTTTTCTTTCTTTCTTTCTTTCTTTATTGAACACACACTCATTTTATAAATTCTTTTGGAATTGAATATTTTTTGCTGAAAAATGAAACCCAGTTTATCTAACCTAGAAGTGAAGTAAAAACATTTTTAAGCACTTAGGAGAGAGGTATATTTTAAAATTACCTTTCATTTAGTGTTCATGTATTTATTGTCTTGAGTATGAACTGCATTTATCTTCGCCAACTAAAATGTTCTTTTCCTTATTGTTTTCTAGTTTTAGCAAGGTAATGTATGTCTATAATTATATTAGTTTTGCTGTTTATTGGTTACTAATTCATCTATTTTAAGTATTTATGCCTGAATAAACCTGTAATGTTATTTAAATGAGTTAATGTTGAAGTTTCTGGATGACATAAAATGTCTTTTTATTTTTCTTTTGAAACGTATTACTCTAATTTGAATCACAGTTTTAACATGGAGTTTGAGATGCTCATATATGCTTTACTTTTGCTAGAAGGAAAATTATGTAAACAAAGTAGTTCTAAAGTGGTCACACAGCTACAATATCTAAATCTAACTGGCTTGAGAATAGTCATTTCTTATGCCTAACAGTTTTTCTTACCGCATCCTCAGTAGATAGATGAAAAAAGATGACTTGAACCAACATATTTTTTCATAAAGCCTACCTCTTTCTTCCTATGTCTTTTTTTTTAAATCATCCCCACAGGACTCTTTTCCCATATCTTTTTCTGCTGTACTAGCTTTTTATACACTCCTCAGTTTTCTTATTTTAATTAATAGCTCTTCCTTATTGACTTATTTACTAAAATATCTATTATCTCTGAAAAGATACTCTTGAGCTCTTTTTCATCTTCTTCATTTCTTCTTTACCTTGTACACATATTTGTTATTGTACATATTGTATGATATTTTATCTGTTTGCATGTTTATTTTCCCTTTAGATTATAAACTCATTGGGATAAGACTATGTCTTATTTCTGTATACTGATGTAATAATACTTAGTAACTGTTTATTTAATGGATTAATGATTAAAACTTTTAAGTACACTTAATGGTTCTAATCCCACAGAACATATTGTGGACTATATTATGTGAACTCAGCAAAAACTAGGTGAAAAGACTAAAGATATAGTAATTTAATTTTGTCAATATTTGTCAGATATTCCTTAATATTTTTAAGCTTTCTGGTTAGGACAATATACTAGTTTGTAGAAGTTATATATAAACTTTCTACTTTTATTTTAGGAAAAACTGATCAGATATGCAACAGATAGTGAAACAGTGGAACCTGTTATTTCACAGTTGGTGACAGTGCTTTTGAAAGGTTGCCAAGATGCAAACTCTCAAGCTCGGTTGCTCTGTGGGGAATGCTTAGGGGAATTGGGAGCAATAGATCCAGGTCGGCTAGATTTCTCAACCACTGAAACCCAAGGAAAAGATTTTACATTTGTGGTAAGTTCTGGTAATTTGGAATGACCAGAAGAGTTCACTGTCCTAATGGGGTTTCTATATTGCATTTACAAGAAACTGTTCAGGTTATCCTTAGTGGCAGCTTGATCTAAACTAGACAATTTAGGTAATTTCTGAGTTTATTCCTTAATACTATTGCAGAGACCTTTAGCCAAAAACTATAAAGTTGGAGTCCAGTCTAGTGTGCTATGTTCTTTTAAATAAGCTTTCTAGGGACTTCCCTGGTGGCACAGTGGTTAAGCATCTGCCTGCCAATGCAGGGGGCACAGGTTCGATCCCTGGTCCGGGAAGATCCCACATGCTGTGGAGCAACTAAGCCCGTGTGCCACAACTGCTGAGGCTGCGTGCCACAACTGAAGCCCCCGCGCCTAGAGCCCATGATCCGCAACAAGAGAAGCCACTGCAATGAGAAGCCCATGCACCACAGCGAAGACCCAACGCAGCCAAAAATAAATAAAAAACAAAAAATAAATAAGCTTTCTAACCTAATCATGACAGATACTTAAAATCTAATTATTTAAATTTTACTATTTAAACACAATTGCTAAGTGTCTCCATGGGAAACTGATTCCCAGGGTGTTTTAATAGCGTGTATATAAAAATGTTTCCATAGTCGAATGAGTGTGGGAAATCTTGTAAAACAAAATTAAACAGAACTTTTAATATATTGGGGAATGTTATGAATCTCCTAGAGAAGAGTGTGTGAAAATTATTTTTTGGAGCTTCTCAGCTGACCAAGGTTCTACAGAATGCAAGTTAGGAAATTCTATATGTACAATTTTCTTTCTAAGAGTTAAAAAACAAAAAATGCAAATTGCTGGATTTATGTAAAAGTTGAATGAGTCTAACACTTTATAAATGGTCTGAAAAGCCTTAGATTTGGCTTCTTAGCTACAGATTATATTTTAGTCTTGGTACCAAACTTTGTTTAAACCTTACTGAGCTTTCCTTTTCTAAGTTAAATTGACTTAGGTGACTAAGTTAAATTCACCATGGAATGAGGTACAGTTTAAGAAAATTTATACAAATTAGCCTGTAATTTTTTCTTGTTCTTATTGAGACTGGAGTAGAAGATGCAAACTTTGCCTATGGATTATTGATGGAACTAACAAGAGCTTACCTCGCATATGCAGATAACAGCCGAGCTCAAGATTCAGCTGCTTATGCCATTCAGGTAAGAGTGTATATAGACATTACTGGCTTTATGTTATTAAATTCTAGTAAGAAAGTTGTAAATTCTATGCTTTAGAAACTCTTATTTTTTTTTTGACTGTCATTTTTATTATCAAAGTAATACAAGTTCTTAACAAAAATTTCAAAGAGTACAGAAATGTACCCTCCTAACAGATGATTATATGTACTTTGAAGTTTTTTCTATGTATATACAAATATATATGTTTTCTCCACCAAACAAGCAGATCATAGTACTTTATTTTCTTCTGTGCTTAATAGTCTTATCTTGTGTAATTTTCCATGTCAGTACATGTATCTCTAATTCATTCTTTTCAATGACTTAATATTCAGTATGAATGTGCCGTAATTTGTTTAAGAAATTTATTTAACACATTTAGGTTGTGTTCAATGTTTTGTTTTTACAAAAAAATGATTTTTGAAAACATGCATAATTTCGAAGTACTTGAGTGAATATATATCAATAATATAAATATCCAGAAATTAAAATGTCTCAGAGCAGATACAGAGTTTACGTTTGATAGATTTCATCAAAAATGTTTCACCAGTTTATATTCCCTTGACAAACCTGCCCTTAATTAAAATTTTAAGTCTTTGCCAGTGACAAAAAATATTGTTTCATTTTAATTTACATTTAATTACGAGAGAGGTGTAACATCTTTTATATATTTATTGCTTTTTTGTGAATTTTCTCTACATGATCTTTTCCCATTTTTTCCTTGGTATTGGTCTTTTTTTTAACTGATTTTTTTTTTTTTTTTAAGATACTGGGAGTAGGAGTTTATTTATTTATTTATTATTTTTGCTGTGTTGGGTCTTCGTTTCTGTGCGAGGGCTTTCTCTAGTTGTGGCAAGCGGGAGCCACTCTTCATCGCGGTGCGCAGGCCTCTCACTATCGCGGCCTCTCCTGTTGCGGAGCACAGGCTCCAGACACGCAGGCTCAGTAGTTGTGGCTCACGAGCCTAGTTGCTCCACGGCATGTGGAATCCTCCCAGACCAGGGCTTGAACCCGTGTCCCCTACATTAGCAGGTAGATTCTCAACCACTGCGCCACCCGGGAAGCCCTTAACTGATTTTTTAAGACCTATTTGGATGTAGTGGAAATTAACCCTATGTCTACCATACGTGTAATAAATATTTTTCCAGTTTGACTTTTTTTGCCCCTTTTCATGATATTTTTTTAATTAAAAGATTTTTTTTATTTTGTTAGATATTCAGGTCTGAAATTCATGGTTAGAGGTATGATTTAAACATATTTGGAAGTTTTCATAGTTCATAGTAGAGATGGCATTTACAACTGTGATTCTGGATGGGATGATCAAGAGAGGGAGTATGTAAAAAGGTTCTAATAATTGAGACCTGGAAAATGAGAGCTCAGTGAGAAGAGGGAAAAAGTAAGAAAACTGAGAAGGAGCTACCAATAAGGTAGGAGAATATGGTTTTCTGGAAGACAAAGTGTTTCAGGAAGTATGGAGTGATCCAAATGCTGATCATAGGTTTGATAATTTCAGGGTTGAGAATTGACCATTGGCTGTATTAACATAAAGGTCATTGGTGACCTTGACAAGAGCAGTTTCAGTGTAGTTTAGAAAGCCTCATTAGAGTATTTTTAAGAACATGTGGGAAGAGAGGAATTAGAGAAATTACAGAAACTCTTTTGAGGAGTGTTGCTATCAAGGAGAGCGGGAGAATGAGATAGTAGCTGGGGAGGAAAGGGCGTAAAGATGGCAAAAAAACAACATGTTTATCTGTTGCTTGGAAACAGTTCAGTGGGAGGAGGATAGCGTTGTTGTATAAGAGAATTGGTATAATACTATTTTAAATAGGTAAAGAGATGTGGAATATAGTGTACCAGTGGAAAGAGTAGGCTTAATTAAAAACAAACACAATTTGGGACTTCCCTGGTGGTCCAGGGGTTAAGACTCCACAATCCCAATGCAGGGTGCCTGGGTTTGATCCCTGGCCAGGGAACTAGAGCCTGCATGCCGCAACTAAGACCTGGCTCAGCCAAAAAAAAAAAAATTTAAAAGAAAAAGAAACAAACAAGGGACTTTCCTCGTGGCGCAGTGTTTAAGAATCCGCCTGCCAGTGCAGGGGACACAAGTTTGAGCCCTGGTCCGGGAAGATCCCACATGCCACAGAGCAACTAAGCCCATGCGCCACAGCTACTGAGCCTGTGCTCTAGAGCCCGCGAACCACAACTACTGAGCCCATGCGCCACAACTACTGAAGCCCACGTGCCTAGAGCCCGTGCTCTGCAAAAAGAGAAGCCTCCGCAATGAGAAGCCCGTGCACCTTTGGTAGTGTATATATGTCCATGCCACTCTCTCACTTCGTCCCAGCTTACCCTTCCCCCTCCAGCCACATAGCACAGGGAGATCAGCTTGGTGCCTTGTGACCACCTAGAGGGGTGAGATAGGGATGGTGGGAGGGAGACGCAAGAGAGAGGAGATGTGGGGATATATGTATACGTATAGCTGATTCACTTTGTTATAAAGCAGAAACTAACACACCATTGTAAAGCAATTATACTCCAATAAAGATGTTAAAAAAAGAAGCTCGCGCACTGCAGCGAGGAGTAGCCCCAGCTCACCACAACTAGAGAAAGTCCATGCACAGCAACGAAGACCCAACGTGGCCATAAATTAACTAATTAATTAAAAAATAAAACATAAAATTGTGACTCACTAAATTAGAGTAAATTAAAAAGAAAAAACCAATTCATCTGTAGTAACAAAAGAGAAAGCAGAGCATATAAGCACTGATACTGATATTGCCAGGCTGGGGAGATATTAGCATGGAAGTTGTGGAGATCTCTTGTGATTGCTTGTTTTCTCAGTGAAATATGAAGCAAGATCTACAACTGTAAGTGTCTGTGTTTTTTGTTTTTTCTTCCAATTTTATTGAGATATAATTGACATACAGAGCTGTCTAAGTTTAAGACGTGTAGCATAATGATTTGACTTACACTGTGAAATGATTATCACAATAAGTTTAGTGAACATCGATTATCTCATAGATACAAAATTAAATTTTAAAAAAGATATTCTTCCTTGTGATTAGAACTCTTGGGATTTATTCTCTTAACAACTTTCATATATAACATATAGCAGTGTTAATTAATATTTATCATGTTGTACAATACATCCCTAGTATTTATTTATAACTGGAAGTTTGTACCTTTTGACTGCCTTTATCTAATTCCCCTCCCCTAACACTAAAAGTATAAATGGTCCCAAGACCAAAAAGTTAGTCGATTGCTGATTTACTAAGTCTGTTATTGGAGGTTGATTATGAGGACTTCTGTAGCCAGAGTGACTTTGCAAACATCAGAAAAAGCTGGCTTCAAACAAAATTTTAATAACATTTTAAAGTTAAATGAAAATGTTTTGAATATTTCTGTATTTGAACTTTCATAAACTTCCTTACTTTTATTAAAAAATGCTAAATATAAAGTACATATTCTATTAGACAGTATTTATACTTTATAATTATTAGGAATACATCTATTGCATGTGGTCCTTTTCAGTGAAATTAGAAAGAAAGAACAGTAGATGATGGGAGATATAATACCCTAACATATTTGTCTTGTTTTAAAGATTGATATTGGAGACAAAGATTTTTTTTTTCTTTATAAAATCCCACTTGTTTTATTTTCAGGAAAGTAAAATATAACCATTTCATTGATGGACTTGAATAGTAAATTGGTCTTTAACATTTGCATCTTATTTTCAGAATTTTAAGCTCAGTACTTTATATATAGAATTTGAGATATCTTGAATTTTTGAACTATTTTGGATTTGTAGTTACATTCATTAAAATTCAGAAAAGGTTAAATTCTAAAAATTCTACAAATATAGAAAATTCCAATTTTTTCCTCCAAATAGCTTAGTCATTTGTTTCAATACATGTTATGTACAGCACAGAAATTGCATGTTCAAATATTACCACAGCTTTGTGACCTTGAGTAAGTCACCTAAATGATTTTAAGCATTGAGACAACTCCAAAATTTTATCATTTTATGTATTTTTCTATGTATTTTTATGGCTGTAATGTGAAGAATGTTGATGGATGTAAAGGTTTATCTGTTTCATTGACGATTTACAACTGTAAAATATGTATTTGTAGGAGTTACTTTCTATTTATGACTGTAGAGAGATGCAGACCGAAGGCCCAGGTCACCAATTGTGGAGGAGATTTCCCGAACATGTTCGGGAAATACTGGAACCTCATCTAAATACTAGGTCTGTAGACTCATTAAAACTATTTTCATAAAATTGTTTTTAACTTTATAAACTAAATGTTATCTTTGATATAACTTTTTAGCATTAAAAGTATTTTTAGTATGTTCTAATATGTGTTTTGCACTAAGATTTATGCTTATAATATTGTCAAAATGAGAAGTATAGTCTGCTCATTGTTTAAATTCTGTAACTTTATTTAGTAGACAAATTCAGTGAAGCTGAAAGGATTGATTTTTTTTTTAATTCAACTGTCAGTAGTACTTTGAAAAATCTACTTTAAATTGAATGTGAGTTGAAACTTTTGATGGGTCTAATTAACACAGAAATTTAAGAATTTAAAGCTAATCCCAAAGCCTTTAGTAATCCCAGTTAGAGATTAGAGATTTTTAGCCCTACCAATTTCTCCTCATGAAAATATTTTCTCCTTCTACTTTTAAAAAAAGTATTTTCTACCTTTTTTCCTCCCCATTTTAATAACTTTGTTAGGACTGATTGAAGGCCATAAATAATTTTTCGTTAGAAACTTTAATTTTAGGTAGTCTAAGTCACAAGCTTATTGGATATGTGACCTTGCATAAATGTAGTCTTTGAGCCTTAGTAGACATGTAGTAAAATTCTTTATAAAAGCCCTTAAGTATGCATACTTATTTGCTAGATACCCTTTAATATTTAGAAACCTTTTAAACATCATTTTATTTCTTAGGAAGAGCATTGTTTAAAGATGTAAAATAAATGTTTGTGTTTTCTTTTTTGAGGATTCCATACTTCTCCATTTATCTATATTTTATAGCACATATAGATGCTTAAGAGTTTCTGTGATCTCGTGGAAAGTTTATGGTTTTTAGAGTCATGTAGACCGAAATTTGAATTTTTTTTTTTTTTTTTTTTTGCTGTACGCGGGCCTCTCACTGTTGTGGCCTCTCCTGTTGTGGAGCACAGGCTCCGGACGTGCAGACTCAGCGGCCATGGCTCACGGGCACAGCCGCTCCGCGGCATGTGGGATCTTCCCAGACCAGGGCACGAACCCGTGTCCCCTGCATTGACAGGCAGACTCTCAACCACTGCACCACCAGGGAAGCCCCGAAATTTGAATCTTGACTCTGCATTTGCTCACTCTAAAAATCTTGGGCAATTTACTTAATATTTCCAAGTCTCAGTTTTTTTCATCTTGAAAATGTGAATAGCTTTACTTATGTTATATGATTGTTAGAAATAGAGAAGATAATGTTAAAAAGTACCTAGCAGAGTGCCTGACATTTGACTTAGACTCAATAATAAATGCTTATTCAATGTCAGCTTGTTGAATTTTGCTTTTTTCTGGAAAGGGTAGTGTGACTATTCCCTACTTCATGTGAAGTAGAAGCCACCATTTCTGCCCACTTGTTATTCAATTTAGTATTTCTTAAGAAGCCAACATTTTCTGCCAACTTCTTATTCTTTCATAAGAAGAATATTTAAGTGGTCATTTATAAGAGTGATCTTAGCAAAGCAATGAGAATTCTTATGATCCTTCTACTTTTACATCTGGGAGTTTGAAGGAACCTCTCAGATGGTCCCTCAATGGTAGAAGTTCAATTTATCTAGCTGGAATCTGCTCATTGAAATCACCACTTCATAAATGTAAGAAGTCAATAGAGAGCAATATTAATGGAATTGACTCACTTTTGTATGAAACACCAAGATACCAGGTTAGCCTGTAGGGCAGTTTTATAGCTTGGACTGCTTGATATTTTCTTCACAGGGCCTAGGAGAAATAAAAGACTTCCTAAAACCATATCCTTGTTTTTGCTGCTTTAAAGTTACACTCCTATACTCTCCTTTAATTTATTTTTTTTTCACTTGGGCTGTTTATACGCAGTCACTAAACCTAGATCAAAGGGATGGCTATGTTTGGGAGATTTGATTTTTAGAACTAGATAGATCAACTACAGTTCAAAATTGCCACAGAAATAATTTTAGGAGAAAATATCAGGGTGTGTCTTGACAGAACCTGACTTGTACCCCAATATCAGTAGTTTTCTAACTAAGTTCACCATAAAACTTGGTAAAATCATCTAGAGAATTCATGAAGATTCAAAATAGTGATGGTTAACTGAGAGATTATTGGGTTTTTTCAGTTTTTAGCCATTTGTGATACAGTGAAATATATAATGTTTGCCGAGAACCTTGAGTATAGGGCATTAATTATATTTGTCATTTCCTAACCTTGCTTTGGTGATTAAAAAGGAACCCACTCACCTCAAAAAATTGCTGTACACATGGGTAAGATGAGACCTGTTTGAACATGTTTAAGTGTTAACACTGAGGAGCAAATAGAAAGGATCATGTTGAAGTTATGGAAGAGAGAAGTGGTAATTGATATAATAGGGACCCCGAGGGGCATCCAAATGGTAGCCATATATCTAATGGGAGATTAGATTAGAGGAAGTGAAATCTCTTTCTCTGTAATAGGGGAAGATAAAATAATGGATGGAACTCAGCAAATTTTACAGATTTAGTTGTGGGATTGTGTTAATGGTTTCTTCTTTTTTTTTTTTCCATGAAGTAAGAAGTATAGGAGATGAGATTATTGGCTGAAAGTGGCAGTGGAGTTGGTATAGGTGATGTAAGGAGAGCGGTGATGATTTGAAATAGCCACTGTGGAAAGAGAAGAGAGAGCTGATAAGGAAAACTTAAAAGGATTTCTGGGCAGCATAGAGGTCCATTGAGGTTGAAGACTAAGATATGTAGTAGTACTAATCTCATAAGCAATTTAGTGATTTTTCCTCTATCAATGCAGTGGCCTAGGTATCATTTCAATGAAGGCAGGCATTTAGACTGATCCAAGGTTGGGAGCTTGGTGGATGGGTACAGCTGGTAAAGAAAATGTGGGAGTGGAGTGCATACAGGATATTACCAAGGGAGTACTTGAAGTGAAGCACCGTGGAGACCAAGCTGGCTAGGGAGAGAGGTAATGAAAAGGAGGGTATTATAGATCAGGAGAGTTTAGCAGAGTCAAGGGACAGAAGGTCTCAGTGAGAGAACAGATGTGTCAGAGTAACTGAGCAAAAGAACTGGAACTTTGGGAAACTGGCCATAAAGTGAGGTCTAAATAGTACATTTTGGAAGTGAAGAACTTTCTCTGTATTGGCAAGGGAGTCCGGACAAAGAAGTAGAGGGGAAAGTCATTGAGAAGTTTTCATTTTGACTAGATGGTCCAGCCAGACATTGAAGTCACTCAGGATGATAAAACTTGGTGAAGAAAGAAAATGCAGAGCAATTTACTAAATTTATCAGTGAGTTTGGTAATCAGTGGGTTTGGTAGATGCCCATAATGAGGAGTAGAGAATAGTATATATACCTGGGTGGCTTGAACCTCAAAGGAACAGATCTTTCTTGTACAATGATGGGGTTGGAAGGATCTGAAAAGAGCATTGAGGAAGGGAGGAAGCAGACTTAAATCCTTTGAAGTACTTGGGGTGTGCGTGAATGACCTACTGCCCTGCCATTAAGAAGGCTTTAGGGAAAGTAGTGTCCTTAGCCAGATTTCAGTAAAGGCAAGGCAGTAGTGGGGTAGTCAGTGAAAGAGTTGATGTAGTTTCTTATGCTTTCTTTACTAAAGTTCTAAACAGATGGATATATATATATATATATATATTTTTATATTATAAAAATATGTATATATATTTTAATAAACAATTTTTTAAATTACAGATATAAGAGTTCGCAGAAGTCAACAGATTGGTCTGGAGTAAAGAAGCCAATTTACTTAAGTAAATTAGGTAATAACTTTGCAGAGTGGTCAGCATCTTGGGCAGGTTATCTTATAACAAAGGTAAGAACTCTGTTCAGAATTTTTAACTGAACAGAAATTGTAAAGGAAACAAGAACATCTATCTGAATGCATAGTACACACAGTAGGAATTGTAATATTTGTGCTGATATAGAAGTTTTCATAGGAAATGTTTACTACTAGAGAGTAACAATTTCTCTGTTGTTACTAGTAACAGTTTCTGAGTAAGAAGGTAGTTGTTTTATCAAGCAAATTGCTATGTTCTTCATGTGTTTGTAAAATGTCTATTATGTCTGTTCATTTAAGGTTGTAAAATAATACTGTTTAAAAGGATATAAATGCTTTATCAGACTTTTTTACATAATAAAACGATTTCTTAGGTAATAAAAAGATAATATTATCCCTTAGTGGCTACTTCTAAAAGAGGATACATTATCTGAACTTCCTCCAAAATAAAAGTAGAGGTTTTTTAAAAATGAAATTTCATGGAAAAATAGAGGTATATTTCTGACGTTTTCCTAATATGAAATTTTTACATACCTGACAAACAAAAAGGTACCCTGTGTTCACCCAAAATGTTTAAGGTGTATTTAAATTTCACAACTTTTGTTTTTAATTCATATTTCTATTAGTGTTTTAAAATATTACTATAATTTGTACCTGGTAATTTCAAGAAAGTGTCTCTCATTTTCTAATGAACATACTGAAAATATAATATGTGAAATATTAAATTAATACTCTTTAATTACTTTCAGCTATGGAATATTTTATTTAGTTGTAGTTTAGTTTGTTTTTTTTTTAAGTGAAGGATTTGTATTTGAAGAAGGAAAAACCTTTAAATTTTTATAAGAGAACAGTAATGTTGGTAAATTGAAGGTTAGATTATACCAATAAAATTTGACTCTAACACCAAGTAATTTAATTTTTTTATTTCTTCCATTTTGTTTCCTATACTTAATCACTGTTTACTACTTAATAAAAATGTGATCTTGTACTTAATGTGCTGGCCCAGAGAATACCTTCTGGTTACTTTCGTCATCTATGTGCTCAAGGAATAAATATACTAAATTTAAAGTTAGCTAAGTAAAATATACTGTATTTAGGGAAGTTAATCTGTAACAAAACGTGATTCATTTTAAAATGAACTGTAAGGGGAAAAGACCATTTTTGCTGAGATAGTCGGCAGCCCAGGTAGGGGCTGTAGGGGTCTCAGCAGTTCAGGCACTTGACCAGAGGGATGGTGATGTGAAATCCTCCCTGCTTTGAGTGCATTTCTCCATAGAATACCCACTCTGCAATGTTAAATTAGCTCACATGTTGTTTTTTGGCATTAATCAAAAGAATAAAATGAATAAAACTACTTACTCTCTCTAAACCATTGGAGTTTATAGGTGCGGCATGATCTTGCCAGTAAAATCTTCACCTGCTGTAGCATTATGATGAAGCATGATTTCAAGGTGACCATCTATCTTCTTCCACATATTCTAGTGTATGTTTTGTTGGGTTGTAATCAAGAAGATCAGCAGGAGGTAAGAAATATCATTTTATTTGGTTTCTGTTTGTCCAAACATTTATGCAATGTAATTAGTGTTAAAAAGGCTACATATTAGTAGGAAATGTAGATCAAGGTATGCTATAATATGTAAGTACATATGAAAATGCTTACAAAATCCTTTTTTTATACTTTTATTTATCAAAGAGTTATATAATGCTTAGTTCATATCCTTTACCTATTTGTGGTTGTGTATGTGTGTGTCCTTTTTAAATAATTGGTAGTTTGATATGTATTCTGGATACCAGTTTGTGCCAGTCATATCTCACAGAAATTTTTTCCAGTTAGTGGTTTTCTTTTTAACCTTTGTTTATACCTTTTGCCATGCAGAAATTTTAAATATAAATGCCAAATTTATAAATCTTTTATAGCTTTTTAATTTAAACCTTTTATGTGATACCTTCTCTTATCCAATGTCATGAACATATTTTCCTATATTTTTTTGATCCTTTTATTTTAACATGCCCTTCAATTACTCTGAAATTGATTTTTACAGATACTGTGAGATATTGTTTAAAGTTTTATTTTCTACTAGTTAACAAGTAGTTTCGTGATCATTTATTGAATAATCTAGAAGAATTTTTAAATATTTTTATATTTACTCTCGTGACTCTTACAGTATATTTTCTTTTCAGGGAAACATTTTATTGGCTTAATTATAGATGAGAAAAATGATTTATTATTAATGTATGATGGATTTTTTTCTTTTGAAAATTATTGCCTTAAAGTGGTTAGTCTTATATGTCAGGTAATTGTAAAATGATATTATGCAGACATATTATTCACCATAAAATGATTCTTCTTAGGTTTATGCAGAAATTATGGCAGTTCTAAAGCATGACGATCAGCATACCATAAGTACCCAAGACAGTGCATCTGATCTGTGTCAGCTCAGTACACAGACTGTGTTCTCCATGCTTGACCATCTCACACAGTGGGCAAGGCACAAATTTCAGGCACTGAATGCTGAAAAATTTCCACAAGGCAAATCAAGCAGAAATAAGGTGGACTCCATGAGTAAGTCATAACTTCTGTATACTTCCTTCTCTTAATTATTAACCAGTTAGCTCCTTTCTGTAATTTAAGCATTAGCTTTTAAAAGACCTATGTTTTCTTGCATGGCTTTTTTTCCCTTTAAGATGGCCTTTTTACTGAGAAAGAGCAGTGAATTTATAGTTAGAAAACCTCTCTTTAAATTCTTACTGTCACTTCCTTAAGCAAAACACATACCTAATTTTTCTTTGCATAAAATAGGGTTGATTTTATCTCCCTTAGAAGATTGAGGATTAATTGGGATGGTGATGATATAAATTGTTAAGTGCGTATATATATGAATAGTGAAGTGTTCTTTATACTTTTTCACTTATAAGATACTCTTTGCAGTCTTTTTCACATTTAAGTTTTAAATTTCAAAGAGTTTACTTTCATTCATTTCATGGCCTATTTTTTTTTCTTTTTTAAATTCATCTCATTCTTTTTATTCTTCTTTTCCCTTTCTCTGGTAGTGTTTGGTATCCAGCAGGCTCTCCAGATATGCTTAATATATGTTACTATACTATACTCTGCTACACCTACTATCGTGCTATTTCTTTCCCTGTGATATTACAACTCCCACAAAGGTGTCTAAAAGAGGAATCTCATTAGAGTTTAAAATGACACTTGCCCCTATGATACAAGCACTTGGTGAGAAGAATTATATTCATCAGACATTAATAGATACTCTTAATGTCTTTGAACTTTTGTGTTTTTCATTCTTGCAGCAAGTGGGTAAAGTATATGATACTTCTGCTTCTTGTATACTTTAGCCATTTAGTGGGATCACATGATTTTCCCCCAAAGCTTCGAGGCTAATTGGAAAAACTGACCAAGACCCTTAAAGAGGCCTTCACTTACACCAAGTTCTCAGTTTGTGAGCATCTCCCTCTTGTTCCTATATCTGTGGAAGCACATATATTCCTGTTGTTAAGCACAACAGTTTGTTATTTTCTAAGATTTTTTGGACTTGCAAATAATTATGTTTAGGGGAATGTTTTTCTCTGCAGTAAGACTAATTATTGATATATTTTACATTATTTCAACAATTGAATGTTTGTTTCTGTTTCTGCATCTGAAAATGATAACAAAAAACCAAACGCGAACTCCGTTATTACCATTTCTTACTAACATAGTAATGAAAATTCTAGCTTTTAAGAGTAACATTTGTAATGTTTCAAAAGTACAATACTTTAACATTTCTCATAATTTGAAATGATTTACAAATTTTGGTGGAAGTAAAGAATTTATTTTAAATATAATTTCTTTTAAATTTACTATCTTGATTATGAAATTTATTTGTTTCCTGTTTTCTACATGCTGTTATGAATCATTATTAAAATTTATAAGTTTTAAATAAGAATTCTTAAACTGGGTAGTCCAGAAGTTCCTCAGTTAGGTCTTTTCTTAGACTCTTTAAAAAAATTACCATTTTAAAGTATTTGTGATTTTACTTGAAAGGTGCTTTTACTTTTTATTTCCATTGTATTAGTTAATATTGTATATATAGCAACACAGGAAAAAAATGGATTGTTAACAAATAATTTTAAAATTAAAAAGAAGGCTATTTCTATAATTCTGCTTTTTTCCTACTAATAGCTATACTTTATCAGTGTTTTTATAGTTATTAATAATAAATAACTCATCTTTGTATCTTTTGTATTATCTTTATATCTCCTCAACATTTAATATAAATTTACATTTAATTGTCACAACAAAATTGTAAGTAAGGCAAGACAGATACTAATATTTCCCTTTTCTAAATGAGGAAACAGAAGTTCAAATAAGTTAAATGACTGTTCAAGGCAAGATAAGTCATAATGGTGCTGTTGGAGCAAGAATCTTCTGAGCAATCTTCTTGTTGGTAGTTACATTCTAAGTAAGATACCCTAATACATTTAGATTAATTTATTTCATGAGATAGATTAAAAATAAATTGAAATTTAAATGGATACTTTTAAAATTTCATCTTCTCAGTCTTTAATTACTCAATTATCTTTTTATAATCTAGTACCTTCTGTGGATTATGAAGACTATCAGAGTGTAACTCGTTTTCTAGACCTCATACCTCAGGATACTCTGGCAGTAGCGTCCTTTCGCTCCAAAGCATACACACGAGCTGTAATGCACTTTGAATCATTTATTACAGAAAAGAAGCAAAATATTCAAGAGCATCTTGGATTTTTACAGGTTTGATATTAATATAGTGAACTTAATAATGACATTTAATATTACCAGTCTTTTATGTTTAGAGTGTTCATTTTATCAGTTTAGACAATAATACTATGACAGTGTAGGGAAGAAAAGAAAGTAAGGGCCAGTGGGCCTAATACAATGGATGAAATAATAGGTCAAGATTGTTGGGCTTCTTTTCAGGTCAAAAAGCAGAGTGTGGTGAGAGAACTGGAAAATGAGTAGCTTGTAGTCTTTGGATGATTAGTCCTCTCCTGTCTTTTTCTCCCTTGTCTAGCTCTGAGTCTCTTGTTCATTGTTAAAGTCATTCCTTTACAAGGATGTTCAGCTCCCTCATCTTTCTCCCTCTGTGTTGTATTCACTTTGTAAGACTCCAGTGCTGGATAAACTCACCCATCTGCTTTCCCAGTGTCTGCATGTAAGCAGCTGAACATCACTGGAGAAAAATCACACAATGGATTTTTAACTGGTTTTCCTTTCAACTCATAGTCTCAAACATCAGTGGGACTCTTTAACAGTGCCTTCAGTCATTCTATGTTTCTCTAGTAAAGACTACTTTCGCACTCTTCAAGATGACTGTTTCTTACCTTCTCTTCATTTCTCTGCTTCCACTTTACTTACTCTGTTGAGATGATCTTGCTTCATTGTTCATTAGGAAAGTAGAAGCCAGATGTCTACCAAATCCGAAAATACATTGGCTACTGTACCATATTCTCTTTCTTCCCTTCTCTTGTTCCTAAGGAAGGATCCCTTCCTGCCAAAATTCAGTTCTTCTACTTTTGTTCTTGATTTCAATCCTTCAGATATTCCTGCTTTCTCCAACATCATTAATTTTTCTTTCTCAACCAGAGTACATAGAGCATATAGACATGCTCTGGTGTCGCCTGTAAAATATCTTAATTTTTTATAATTCCCTTGATCTTACAGTATCTTCTTCAGATACTTCCCATCTTTCTGTTTCCTTTCACAGTCAGTTTTTAAAAGAATTGCCCATCTTCTCTGTATTCCTTCTTTACTTCCCATTTACTCTTTGCCCATTCCAACAAGAGTTCTTTCTCCATTGCACTGACTCTACTCTTGCTAAGAAAATTGGTGGCCTCCATGTTACCAAATCCAATAAATGCTTCCCAGTCCTCATTTTCTTAATCTCATGGCATCATTTGACCACTTCTTTATTAAGGTATTTTCTTTTCTCTCATAGCTTCTGGGATACCACATTCTCCAGGTTTCTTCAAACTACTCTGGCTTCTCCTCTCAGTTTCATTTGTTAGTTCTTCCTTGTCTATAAATATACAGGTACTCTGATGTCCTTCCCCAGTCCTCTTTTCTTCTCTCCCTCTATTCATTTCCTAAATCATTTCATCCTTTCCCCTGCCATCTTTGTGCTAATTGCTCCCAAATTTTTATCTTCAGCCTGAACATCTCCTTTGAACCCAGATTTAGTCTCTTGTGTTTCTTGAAAGCATCTCAATATGAATATATTAAAATGCTGTTTAAAATGTTTTTAAGTTTTAAAATGCAATAAAATACTTATAAGCTATACTCAACAGAATTTATTATATATTGGATTTTTAAAAGAGTTCAGGACTTTGAGGTTCTTTACAGCTCTCATTATCAATAACAGTTACTAGTATCGATTTGTATTTAAGCGGAATATGAGTATATTTAAGTGGAACAGAATGCCTGGAAATAAGTTTGCAGTTTCACTGTGAATCTATCTTGAAACAAATACATATTGTTGCTTTGAGAAAAAAATTCTTATATATTTTTTTTACATAAACTGGTGGCTTTATAGTTTTATTTCCAGTTGTGTTTTTTTCCTCCCTTGATTGTTTTTTAATGATTGAACAAAGAAATTGTATGCTGCTATGCATGAACCAGATGGAGTGGCTGGAGTAAGCGCAATTCGAAAGGCAGAACCATCTCTAAAAGAACAGATCCTTGAACATGAAAGCATCGGCTTACTGAGGGATGCCACTGCTTGTTATGACAGGGCTATTCAGTTAGAACCAGACCAGGTAAGAGATAAATGAAAGGCCTTGTAACAAAAAGAACTCTGAACTAGGAACTTTGGAAACCTTAATTTCAATACTGTCTCTACCAGGGTCACAGTGTGTCTGGAAAATATTTAACCGTCTCTGAACTTGAGTTTCCTGATTGATAAAATTAGAGACATGCTAGAGGATCTCAGAGATCCCTTCCAATACCAAATTTCTGTGACCTTACAAATCTCCCAAATAAATGAGATTTACTGTGAAGTATACTTACATTAAACTCTATGTTCCATTACTCTAAAATTGATATAATTTTAGTTTGCTATTAAAAGTATAAGACTTGCATCAATTTTTAATAATAATAGTGATTCTCTACAGCCTAAGAAACTTTTTCAGATTACACATGCCCCCTATCACCATCTGGGAATCTCTGAAATGGTCCCTTAGAATCACTGGGCTACAGTTGCTAATGGGGGGACGTTGCATATCTCATGTATGTTGGAACAGGAAAGGGGTTTAGAATCATTGATTTATAATCTTGACTTAGATCCTCTCTAATCTCGGGGTATTCCTTTCTGTCATAATTGACATGTTCATTTTCTCAGAAGTTCATTGTGTAGGGCCTTTATTTTTCACAGGCTTGTTTTCAATTTTAAAGAATATTTCACAATCCTATTTAACTTTTCAGTTACTGAAGCCCAAAATCGATATTAGTAATATTGTGACGTTTGAGTTTTAATTTTTACGTGAGAAATAATATGACAAATAATCTTTAAACAAAGTATTAAGGAGTACTTGTTACTTTTATATTTGATCTGAACCAAAAATCAGACCATATCTGGAAAAGATAATAAATGCAATCTGAGGTTTTTTATAGGTTATCTCCATTAAAAAAAAAAAAAATTCAGATGTGTTTAGGACATCGGTAGAGGGCTCTGCCATACAGCCAAGCAAGTCAGTTGTTAAACTAAGAAAGGTAGACTCAGTGAGGTAAATAGCATTCTTTAATGAATATCAGTTAAACACTTTTTGGTTCCTAAGATGTATTTGAAGTAACAGTTGCTATTTTAAATACTTTTAAATTTCCAGATCATTCACTATCATGGCGTAGTGAAGTCCATGTTAGGTCTTGGTCAGCTGTCTACTGTAATCACTCAGGTGAATGGAGTGCATGCTAACAGGTAATGTTTTTTAAAAGAATGATTTTCTTTTGTTGTTGGTTTGGAATGGGAAATTTTTAATTAATTAATTGGGTTGAAGTAATGTTTACTAAAGTAATGAAATCTTTTTTGTTTTCATGGTATTGGAGATAAACACCAAAAAATAATTTTTCCTGCTGTCTCTTAAGTCAATCTAGCACTTAACAGCTTATCTTCTATGCAAAGAGTCATCCTTGAATTAAATTTGCTTTATGACAGGAACCTGCAAGACTTCACCTACTATTGGTGAAGCTCATATTAGTATTCCCAGAAGATATCTAACCTCTGCCTACATTATCAGCACCAGTTATTTTCTGTGCTGGGGAGAGGGAAACTTTGTGACTGAACTAAGGAATACCACTCTAGAATGTGTGGGTTGATTTTCTCCTAAAAGACTAGTAAAAATGAAAGTAGCCTTCCTTTCCTAAAGAAAATGGGTTTCTTATAGCAAACCAAACGATACCCCCCAAAAAAGTACTTACATGTGGCAGAGATTAAGACATGCATGGTTCTTCTAGTTTAGAGAATTACTAGGAAGGTTGGTTGTGCTCTTGAAAAAGCCTTACTCCTTAATGTATTTACCAGACCCCAGTTGACTTTTCTGGACAGTGAGATCTGGTCAAAAGTGATGGGATCTGAGTTTGCCAAAGAGCACAGGCCACTGTTTTTAGTTAGTTCATGCTGAAAACAGCTCTATAATTTCTATAAATTCCAAACTGTGATTTTAAAGACCACTGTTCTACAGTGTCTGGCAGTAGAGAAGCTCAATGTTAGTTGGATGGTTAGTGGATTTATGAAATGATGAAAGAAGCTTTACAGAAGCAAGGAAAGATTTGTTATATGTTTTAGATATGTTTCTCCAGATTAATTGAGAGACCTTGTGAATAAAGGGGTTGCAGAAATTTGGGAAAGTTTGTTTTGGCTCAAGCTGAGGTGTCATGTTTTCTTATGATGCACACTGCACAGTCTTCTCTTTGGATCTGTGATACATAGAGCCTCCTGATCGTTCGATTTGTGGAAAGGCAAGTTTCAATATGCAATGAAGGATACTGTATCCTTGAAGCAAATGGTCATTGAGGGGATGAGTTTTCTTTGGGGAGAATATTTGCATTTAAACAAATATTTCTCCAAAATTATTGACTGTGCTTAACCTACACAATCATTTTTTTAATACTTTTATGGAAGTAAGTTCTCACAGCCTGATCCTCATTGCCATTTGGTAGTTCTTGGTGTGATATATCCCCTCTGGAGAGCAACTCCTGCTAATTCTACTCAGATTTTTTTTTTTTTAATATCTTTATTGGGGTATAATTGCTTTACAATGGTGTGTTAGTTTCTGCTTTATAACAAAGTGAATCAGTTATACATATACATATGTTCCCATATCTCTTCCCTCTTGCGTCTCCCTCCCTCCCACCCTCCCTATCCCACCCCTCCAGGCGGTCACAAAGCACCGAGCCGATATCCCTGTGCCTCTACTCAGATTTGTATCCTAAAATTTTGATACTTTGGCATCGAGTGATAAGCTAGTGAAGTTATTCAAAGTTGGACTTTTGAAAATTATATTTCTATTGTATTTCTTTTAGCTTTGTTCTAAATTGTTCTTGGTGGTACTTAGACATTAGAGAATATTCGATATTTATGCTACTACTTTAGTTTTTTTTAATAAAAATTAATTGACTCATTTGTTATGTTTTCTTTATGTGTTTTTACTACAGAAAGAACAAGGAGGGCTTTTAAGGGCATTGATCCCAGCCTCCCTGAGTCTGTTACCTTATTTATAGTATGTGTACCTTTGTTATTATTAGGTAATTAAATAGAAAAATGTACCTAGCTGAGGGTCTAGTATATAGCAGGTATTCAAATGATATGATTTAATAAAGAAGAAACATGGGGAAGTATAGCTTCTTCTATACAGTCATGATCTAAACATCACTAGCCATCTTAGTGTCACATAAGTAGGATACTTAGAAAAAATAATTACCTATATAATGCTGCTTTTAAAAACCCCAATTTTAAAGTAACTGAAAATAATTTAAGAATAGTTATGTATTTTAGGTAGCTAATTTTGTATCCTTTGTCATACTATTGACACATAATTTGTAACATTGTTATGCCTTTATTATTGAGTGTCCTATGTACCCCAGTACTCAACCTACCCCACCAGCTTCTATGTTTTTTGTCTTAAATTTAATTCAAAATACCAAGTTATTAGAATTGCTTACCTCTGAATGCATGTATGTTCAGTTGGCTCTTTTTTCTCCCTGCTCTTTGTTCAAGTTAAGCATGCAACTCATTTTACAACTGCTCTTTGTAATTATCCAGGCCACCAGCTTCTATGTTTTTTGTCTTAAATTTAATTCAAAATACCAAGTTATTAGAGTTGCTTACCTCTGAATGCATGTATGTTCAGTTGGCTCTTTTTTCTCCCTGCTCTTTGTTCAAGTTAAGCATGCAACTCATTTTACAACTGCTCTTTGTAATTATCCAGGCATTAATTCTGCTCTAATATATGACAAATTTGTCCCAAAAAATGGCATTTTTAAATGGCTGTATCAGAAGCAATTATTGAAAAAAATGTTTTGGGGGACTGGAAACATTAAAATTTGGGGGATTGTTTTGGATAGAGATAATTATTTTGTACCTACATACAAAATACAATACCATACAAATACAATGAATAGAGCAGCAAATAACTACAATAAATAGAGTATCTAAACCAATGAAAAAATCTCTAAATACCACTTTAAATAAATGTTTAAGTGATACGTATTTCTTTTAACAGGTCTGAATGGACAGATGAATTAAACACTTACAGAGTGGAAGCAGCTTGGAAATTGTCACAGTGGGATTTGGTAGAAAACTATTTGGCAGCAGGTAAAATTACTTCTTAAAATATAAGCAGTTTTAATATGCCATAAATATTTAGACTTAAGTAGCTAAGCAACATTCGTAATTAATCTCTCAGCTTGTTTTATGATTGCCTTGTTTAAGTTCAAAGTGGAATGAAACTATCTGTTCCGGATTTCTGTTGACCATTTTATCAAATGAAATAAAGCTTGTTCTGGAATCCAGCTATCATGGCATGCCTTGACTCTTCATTTGTTTTTCAGATGGGAAATCTACAACATGGAGTGTCAGACTGGGACAGTTATTATTATCAGCTAAAAAAAAAGATATCACAGCTTTTTATGACACATTGAAACTAGTGAGAGCAGAACAAATTGTGCCTCTTTCAGCTGCAAGCTTTGAAAGAGGCTCTTACCAACGAGGATATGAATATATTGTGAGGTATTTTGAGGTTTCCATTTTTATATTCCTGGTCTGTAGGTGTCATATGACAGGCTTGGAATTTTGTGCTCGCTAAATAAGTGATAGTGTGTTTGGTGTTACGCAGAGCTCACAAAATAGCTCTTTCCATTTTTTTACCTCACAATCACCCTATCTATAGTTTTTTAAAAATGTCCTAACATACATCCTTTTAATTAGAAAGGCAAATATGAGACTTCTAAAAAATAGCAAAAATATCTTACATTTGTCTTGTTGTGATGTCATAGTTTATTTTCTATATAACCTAAATAACTGGACGTCTACTCTGCCTGGCACATTGGTGCTCAGTACTTGTTGGTTCCCTTTCCTTTTTCTCTTTGAGAAATGCAGTTGACATTTCCCACTCCCCCCTCAAATGTAGGTACTACATTACTCACAAGTAATATTAATATTACTCACAAGTAATATTAATTTTTAGAGGTAAGGAAGAAAATGATGGAAAACATTTTAGGTCTGTTAATTTACCTGAAGAAAAGAATAAAACATATGCTGTAATTGAACAACAGTAAATTAAAAAGAAAAATACGCTATTTTTTAAATTATATTTTGTATCAGCCCCTTTGGTAAAAGCTTAATGAAACCAGAGATTGGACCACTGGGATTAATTCAATTATGTAGCTACTCAACTGCATGCTTGAACACTGGGTTATAGACATGGGAAAAAGTTAATCTGAATGTATCACAAATGTTTCCATCAGCCTTAGGAAAAAAAAAATTAAAATTGCATTCATTTCACAATTTTTTACTGGCATCTACTATGCCAGGTCCTCTTACAATAGCACCAGCAATATATACAAATATTTACATTGATTTATATTTTCTTTTATCTTTATACAGGTGGTAAAGTCTGGCTTTCATACATTTGAATTTAGTTTTATATACCCTTCTCCAATTTAATTAGAGGGGTCTAGGGATCATAGCAAAGCACTGACTATTCAAATCAACATAAATTAGTGTTTATACCCAATTTGAAAAGTTTTACATGTTACTGTTTATATACCAAGAATATATATTGGTTAAAGTTCTTCCAAAGAAAACTGCACATTTCATATTCTTTATGGTTAATTTAAAGTACATGCTTTATATGTCAGATTAATATGGCTGACTATTATAACATATTAACATAGGCTCTATGTGTCTTCAGATTGCACATGTTGTGTGAGTTGGAGCATAGCGTCAAACCACTTTTTCACCAGTCTCCAGGTGACAGTACTCAAGAAGATTCACTAAATTGGGTGGCTCGACTAGAAATGACCCAGAATTCCTACAGAGCAAAGGAGCCCATACTGGCTCTCCGGAGAGCTTTATTAAGCCTCAACAAAAGGTTTTACACACTTTTTTTTTGCATGTCAGTTATTGTGAATTCAGTATTATATTTGCATATTACTTGGGAGTATTTATCTTCCTAATTTTCTCTCTGAATCTGTATTTTTCTATTGTCAGTTGTCAAGTCTACACTATATAGTTAAAATGAGCCTAGAACTTAAAAATTACTTTTATGTGCAATATATCATTTTTTTAATGTTGAAAACGTATCTGGGGGAGGTACAGATATAAGTCAATAGTAAGGTCTTCATAGGCCTTACTTGATAACAATGGAGAACTCTAAGAAAATTAGTTTTTTAACAAATAAATATTCTTTGATTCCTTTGAAAAGATATATTGAGAAGGTTCCATGTTAGGAAGAGATATTTTAATTAAGCTGTTGAATATAAAATAAATGCTCTTTCCCCCCCCATTTTGTCACATTCCTTTAGACCAGATTACAAAGACATGGTTGGAGAATGCTGGCTACAGAGTGCCAGAGTAGCTCGAAAGGCTGGTCACCACCAGACAGCCTACAATGCTCTCCTTAATGCTGGAGAATCACGACTTGCTGAACTGTATGTGGAAAGGGCAAAGTGGCTGTGGTCCAAGGTAATGGCCAAGGGGACGTCATTGTATGTACTTCCATCATAGGTACTTCCTACAAAGGCATGACAGGGATTAGATCCCTAATCTAAATTCAGAACCTTCTTTTTCTGTCACCTTTTGCATCATTTATCTACTATCATCTGGAAGAAACTTCCTTCTATCCTGAAGTCCCCAAATATTTTCCCATTTCAAGACTGAAAGTGCAGTTCTCTCTGTTTTCATCTGTCTTCCATTTTTTTCTTGAGGGAAATGACCAATTTTTACTTTGTTTTTACCATATATATATGTGTGTATATATATGTGTGCACTCAAGAAATGTTTAGGTGAACATAACACTGTCCTTATTACATTCTTGGCAGATAATTAGTTTTGTGTAGACTTGCCACTGTTGCTGTAAAGATCCACTTCTAATCTAGCCTGTCAGAAAGGGCTTAGCTTCAGAACAAACGTCCTCAGCAATCCTCAGATTAAAGCTACAGTTATAAGAAGGGGGCTTTAAAATATACAAACTCCTTGAAAAGCTCATGCCGCAGATTTAAAGGACTCTTACTTTCATGTCTCCTCATGCTTGCCACCAGTCTAGAATTAGTAGTAGGCATAGCATGTTCTGAAATTGACGGTTAGCAACTATAGTTGGTGCCATCTGTGATTAAACCAACTTTTATGGTGGCTAAGAAAGGACAGGGGAGGAGATGTTTCCTGGATGGGAGGTGAAAGTAATAATTCAGCCTGCATTAGGTCATTTTCAGAACTAGTGCTAGAACATGTATGTATTGTAATACCTTAAATTCAGTATGCTCAAAATGCAATTCATCATGTAAAATTCACTGCCTGTTTCTCCTCCCATATTCCTTATTTTTCTGAGTAGGACTCTGTCACATCCTCTCATTTATGACAGTAATCTGGGCATCATCTTGAACTTCTTCCTCTCCCTCACTTTCCACATCAAGTTGGAGACTAAACTGACCTTAGAAATATCTTTTGAATCCTCTCCCTCTTATTTATCTTTGCTGCTTTCCTTCATGCCCTTAGCATTTACACCCTCTGGCAATATTAAGTTTTTTTTGAGGTCTCACCATTTCTTGGTGTTCATTACTGCAGTCTGTCATCTTTCTAAAATGTACACTGAATCATGTCACTCCCCCAGTTAAAATCCTTCAAAGTATTCTTCATGGCTTTAGGATTAAGTCAGAACTTTAGAAAGTACACAAGGCCCTTTCTCATCGAGTCTCAGCCTACCTCTTCAGGTTCAGTTGTCACAAACCCTTTAGTATTCACAAACCCTTTAGTCTTCACAAACCCTTTATCTCACAAACCCTTTAATCTTCAGCTAAAACCAGACTACTTGCCTTTTTCTCAACTAAAATTGAGACACTCTTCTACCAAGAGTGTCCTTCACTGAATTCTTTGCCAGGAAAATTTCTACTCATTTTTTAAGACCTAATTTAGATTTTCCTCATGTGATTACTTTGCCTGACCACTGCTCAACTCCATTTTCCTATATCTTCAGGTAGATTTAGCAGACTGTCTTCTCTTTCCTACATAATATGCATGTATATTCTTCTGTTAATAACACTTAGCACATTGTGTTGTTGTTTTATAGTTTATTCCCTCACTTGACTATGAACTTTTTTTTTTTTTTTTCGGTACGCGGGCCTCTCACTGTTGTGGCCTCTCCCATTGCGGAGCACAGGCTCCGGACGCACAGGCTCAGCGGCCATGGCTCACGGGCCCAGCCGCTCTGCGGCATGTGGGATCCTCCCGGACCGGGGCACGAACCTGCGTCCACTGCATCGGCAGATGGACTCTAACCACTGCGCCACCAGGGAAGCCCATACTGTGAACTTTTTTAAGCTAGAGATTTTGACATATTTATGTTTGTTTATCCCTAATCATCTACATATATCTTCAGTTCCCTGCACTTTGACTGACTGTAAAAAACAAGTGAATGAATGAATACAGGAGTGCTATATGAAATGAAGCAATGATTCCTGTTTAGGATTTTACTTTCATAGGAGGAAAATGAGAGATGAACATGAAATTACGAATAGATTTATACATAAAATACCTTATGAACTTTAAATTCTAACAGTTTTATTTGCTTTTCAGAAAATGGAAATATGTTCTTAAATTAAAAGGCTTGTTGTTGCCTTTTTTCTTTCAGGGTGATGTTCACCAGGCACTAATTGTTCTTCAGAAGGGTGTTGAGTTATGTTTTCCTGAAAATAAAACCCCAACTGAAAGTAAGAACATGTTAATCCATGGACGAGCTATGCTACTAGTGGGCCGTTTTATGGAAGAAACAGCTAACTTTGAAAGCAATGCAGTTATGAAAAAATATAAGGTAAGTGAATGTATAATGCAATTTCAGTTAGAAACTCACTTTTTTTGTTGTTTTTGAGAATAGATAAAATTACTTTAAGGTCCGTATGGGAAGAGCACATGTATAAAAATAGCCAGGAAGCTTTTTTGACTTTTTAGTGAATATATAACATAAGTATAGTTGGAGGAATTATCACAAAATAAATATAGTCATGAAACCGCCATCCATATCAAGAAGTAGAATGTTCTTAATGCTCTAGAACTCACCCTTTCATCCTCCTTCCCAAAGTTAACCACAGTCTGGCCTGAAAATTTTTGAACAAACACAGTATATACCTTCCTTACTACGTATTAAGCCTTACATAGATGGTGTTAGAAAAGAGATACTTCTCAGTAACCCATGGGGTCAAAGAAAAAATTGCAATGGAAATTGAAAAATACTTTGAACTGAATGATAATAAAAATATGACATGGCAAAACTTGGATTCAGCTAAAGCCATTCTTACAGGGAATTTGAAATATTATTTACATATGTTAGAAGAAAATAAAGGCTCAAAATTAATAAGCTAAGAATCCATCTCAAGAAGTTAGAAAAGGAACTGAAAAAAAATTAGAAACATGGAATATAGAAGATACAAAATAATAAAATAAGAGTGGATGGCTAGAATTGTGAAGCAGACTAACCTGGAAAAAGGAGTTAGACAAAAAGTTCTAGATCTGCATTAGAATCACCACTGAGTCTTTGACTGAATACCACGATACACATGCATAACTCAAAACTCTATGAGGCCCAGCTGGAAACAGCTGCTAAGGAAAGAACAATCATGGGGGAACTATAAGAAGAACAATTTCCAGAAGGCAAATAGGCCCACTGATAGAAATCAACAATGTCAATCTTTTGGATTATAGAGCAGAAAAGAGTGGAGTGACAAGTATATTTTAGAGGGGCAAACTGAGGATAACCAGGATGTGTTTCAAGACTTATTATAAAGGTATAGAAATTAAGATGATGTTGTGTTCATGTAAGGCTAGGCAAATAACCAATAGAACAGAAGAGAGAACCCAGAAACAGATTCTAGGTGGTATTGTAGAGTTGAGAGAATGATCTTTTCCGTAAACATTGTTGTGTTATTTGGATAGCTTATGGGAGGAGAAATCAAACTTGATCCCTTCTTTACAACATAAACAAAAATAAACTTCAGGTAGATTGTAGATCTAAATGTGAAAGGCAAAATAATAAAGGTCCCAAAATAGAATATAGGAGAGTATCTTCAAACCTAGAGGTAGCTCAGGACATCTTAAACAGATCAAAAACAATAACTATAAAAGAAACGATTAATAAATTTGACTAACTTAAAATTATGAATTTCTGTTCATCAAAAGATACCATTGAGAATGTAAAGGCAAGAAGGACGGGAGGTGGGTAGGGGGGAATAGATGAAGAGGATTAAGAGGTATAAACTTTCAATTATTTAATAAATAAGTCATGGAGACATACAGCATAAAGAATATGGTCAATAATATTGTAATAACTTAGTATGGGGACAGGTGGTTACTAGACTTATCATGGTGATCATTTTATAGTGTATGCAAATGTCAAATCATTATGTAGTACACCTGAAACTAACATGATATTGTACATCAGCTTTTATTTTTTACTTAAAAAATAAAAATATATATTTATTAATAAATATTTTTTAAAAGAATGTAAAGGTAAGCAATAGATTACAAGATATTTGCAATACATAAATGGTGAGGCTTATATCCAGAATATAATAAGAACTCTTAAAAGTCAATAAGAAAAATACAGACAACTCAATTTTAAAATTGAATAGAAGACTTAACAGAAGGATATATATAAATGACCCCAAAAAAGAAAATATCTTCACTGTAGTAGACAGGAATAGATGCAAATTTAAAAAGTATTATGATGAAACTAATACAATATTATAAATCAACTGCCGTTCAGTTTAAAGAAAAGTATTATGAGCTAACACTATATACCTACAAGAATGGTTAAAATTTAAAAGATTGATATTTTCAAGTGTTAGCAAGGCTATAGAGCATTTAGACGCTCATACAGTGCTGCTGGAAGTATAAGTTATTACAATCATTTTGGAAAACAGTTTGGTGTTTTCTCCTAAAGGTGATAATACTGTGACCGCTACTTTATCAATGCTGAACACGTCTCCATGGAACATGTACAAAAATGTTTATACCAACGTTATTTGTAGATTTTAAACTGGAAGTAGAAATGTCAATCAATTATAGAATGGATAAACGAATTATAACATATCCCTATAATGGAATACTGTATGTATACCAATGAAAACCAACAAACCAAAGTTACATCCAACAACTTGAATGGTTCTTCCAAACTTAATGTTGAAGGAAAAAAGTCATATGAAAAAATCATACATGTAGTATGATTCCATTTATATAAAGTTCAGAAATGAGCAAAACAAAATTCTTGTATCAGAAATGGAGATAGTGGTTGTTTTTAGTCCATATGCACTGCTATAACAAACATACCATATACTGGGTGGCTTAAGCAACATTTATTTCAAACAGTTCTGGAGGCTGAGAAGTCCAGAATTAAGGTGCTAGCAGATTCAGTCTGGTGAGGCCCTGCTTACATAGACAGCCATCTTCTCCTTATGACCTCACATGGCAGAAGAGGCAAGGGAGGGCCCTGGGGCCTCTTTTATAAGGGCACTAATCTTATTCATGAGGATTCCACACTTATGACCCAATCACCTCCCAAAGGCCCCACCTCCACATACCATCACATTGGGGATTAGGCTTCAACATATGAATTGGGTGAGGGGGGAGGGGGGACAACATACAAATATTTAATCTGTAGTAGTGGTTATTTGGGAGGAGAACAAAGGGAGTAGTGTTTGGGAGGGCGAAGGGGGAGGCTCGTGTTTCTGGAGTTCTTATATAAGTGTGATCACTTTGTGATAATTGAGCAAGCTTTGCATATAAGATTTATCTTTCTGTATGTAGATTTTATTTTCTAAAATAAAATTTTAACTTAAACCAGGAAGGAAGGAGAGAGGGAGGGAGGAAGAAAGCAAAGGAAGGGAGATAGAAAGATGATGAAATCAGATTGAAAATATCTTTTTAGAAGCAATCTTAATTAGCATTTTCCTTCATTCCGTTTGCTTCTCCTTTGACTAGATGGGAAAAGCACACTGGGAGCCTTGTCCCTGTGGCCCGTTTTAGGCACATGAATCCAGCATCTGTTCCATATATCTAATCATGTCATTCTGTCCTCTATCCACAAGCAGGTTTGTATCTGTAAGGTTTTAGGATTAGATTTGGAGGAAACTTACGATCTCATTTTAAGGTTCCTGGTCTAAACTGTGTTCTCAAATTTGCTTGAATTAAGAGTCGAGCTTTATTTAAAAATTTTTTTTTTACTCAGCTGTTCTATGTATTTTCCATCACATTTCAAGTAATATAGTTAAAAATTAATAAACCACACACAATTTACAAATATAAGGGAAAGGGAGAGGAAATGACAAAGGCGACTGAGTAGGAGTGGCCAGAAAGGTAGGAGAAAACTTGGAACATTGTGGCCTCACAAAAGCAAAAGAAAGAAAGTGATTCAAAGAAGAAATGGCATGGACAACAGAAACATGCTGAAGAGAGGTCAACTCACGTGAGATCAGAATTGGAAAGTATGTCTGTTTAAGTTGCTACTTTAGTGGAGTGGTGTCTACTGAACCAAAAAGAAATAGTTTGAGGAATGACAGTGAGTTGGAGAATTCTTTTCAAAAGCCTGATTATGAAGGAGTTGAGAGAGAGGGCAATAACTTGTAGATCTTAGAGAAAAATGATATGTGATTTCTTTTTTAAACCATATTTGAATGCCTTTAAAGTCCTGTCCTCTTCAGAGATTTGGTATTCTTCTTTCTCTGAGGTTTTTTTTTAAAACAATAAAAATATACCTGTACACACATACATGAAATACCTTAATCCATCTGAAAATTATTTTGATGTATCATATAAAGTGGCAATGTAAGTGGAGTGTTTTTCCCTATATAGCAAATTAGCATGACATGTTGATCAGCGGGCAACCCACCAGAACCCACCAGCTATCCTGAGAAAACCTTTGTAAGAAAGTAGCTATTCCTTATTTACACCAGTCAGTCTGCCTTTGACTTTGCTCTGCCTAGATGTCGGTCTCATACTTTTGATCCCTAATTATCTATTTATACTTTACTTTCCAACATAGTGGGGGGTTTTATTAAGTGGATATTCTCTGTTATCTTTTACAGGATGTGACCTTGTTCCTGCCAGAGTGGGAGGATGGGCATTTCTACCTTGCCAAGTACTATGACAAATTGATGCCCATGGTCACAGACAACAAAATGGAAAAGCAGGGTGATCTCATTCGGTATATAGTCCTTCACTTTGGAAGGTGAGAGTGAGAACTGCATGTTTGCTGATTAAATATATCAAGGTGACTCTGTTGATGTTGAACTATTATCACAGATCTTAGCATATGTAGGATGTTTTCTGCTTTATGATTATCACCTTAGATAAGATATAAATTTTTTCTTTGTACAATTTTTTCCTTCCCTTTAAATAACAACTATTTTAATGGAATAAGTAATATATGCATGTTTTTTTAAAATTCAGTAGTATCAAGAATATACAATGAAAATTAAGTGTCCTTCCCATTCTGGACCCTCATCCTCTGAGTCCCCTTCCCTAGAATTCCAGAAGGCCCTAAATCTAGTACATTTAATGGTTTTATTTAATTGCCTGTGGAATGTTTCCTTCCAGCCCATTCTCTAAGAAGTAGTATATATAAAAATGGTTTTGACATTAGACTTGTAGAAAGAGCTTATCGCTTAAACTAGGCAACAGGTGAAATGTAACTTAATTTCGTATATTAGTGTATTATAGTCAAATAGTGTATTGTCTCATGCCTACTGTTTATATTATCACAAATTATTAATTCCTAAGAAGTAATAATAACGTTCCACTCATTTTCTTGTCATACTCGTGGACCATTGCTTTACTGATGAATAACTTACTTCATACTAATAAATTTATTTAAAGTTGTCTATTATCAGGTATTTTGACTTCTCAGTTCAATATTTTCAGGAATCAAAGCAATGTATTTTTGTTCATCAGCAGTGTTAGGGTTGCAAGATTTGGCCAAGCCTTTCTTCCCAAAATGGAATTCAATTTTTGTTTGCTTGTTTGTTTTTTTGTTGTTTGTTTGTTGGCCATGCCATATGGCTTGTGGGATCTCAATTCCCCAACCAGGGATTGAACCTGGGCCACGGCAGTGAAAGTCCAGAATCCTAACCTGTAGGCCACCAGGGAACTCCCTGGAATTCAAGTTTTATAAAATCCAAACCTAATTTAATTTTTTATTGATTATTAATGACTTGTTATTGAGGAAGAATTCCTGGCATATTGGCATTTTGAAATGGAAGCATAAGCAGAGGACAGTTATTAAATTCATTTTTCTTTTCTAAAATGAATAATACCTCTCATTTGCTCTTTAGTCTTGACATATATCATATGCATTGGTATACAGAATTTATTTAATACATTTCTTCTAAAACGAGTTATTTGGAGTCCTTGATATGCATAAAACTATTAGGTATAGTGTGAGATTTTTAAAAGTACAGTTTAAGAAAGTAAGACTATTTTAGAATATATTTTATCCATAGTAGTTAAAATAAAACATATGGATGCTTAAAGGAGTAAATAAGCTCAGCTATCGATGCTTTTCCTCTGAGTCATTGAATTACTGTGTTATTGCTAATTAAGCATTAGTGTTTGCCCTCAAGGAGCTACAGTCCGATTGGGTAGAGAAACCTTAGCACACAAAATATTTAAATAATGGTACATAGTATAATGTGATCAAATATCAAAATAAGTGGTACAAATATTAGAAATATCTTTTTGATACTAGCAAGATACCAAAAATGAACCAAACAAGTCCAGGAGTCATGGATTTGGGGCAAATCTGAAGTCAAAACTCAAACCACTGGCTTCATGATATCAAAAGTATCTCTTTGCACTGCATTGCCAGAGAAGTTTGGTAGGCCTTGTGAAGAAGGTAGGATTTAAAAGGTAATTAAATTCAAGAAAGAGAGGACATTACAGGCATATCTCATTTTATTGAGCTTCACAGATACTGTTTTTTTTACAAATTGAAGTTTTGTGGCAACCCTGTGTTGAACAAGTCTATCAGTTCCATTTTTCCAACAGCATTTATTCACTTCAGGTCTCTGTATACTCACATTTTGGTAATTCTTGCAATATTTCAAACTTTTTCATTATTATTGTGTTTGTTATGGTGATCTGTGGTCAGTGATCTTTGATGTTAACTATTGTAATTGTTCTGGGGCACCATGAACTGCACCCATACAAGACAGCGAACTTATTCCATAAATGCTGTGTGTGTTCTGACTGCTCCACCAACTGGCCATTCCACCATCTCTTTTCTTCTCCTTGGGCCTCCCTATTCCCTGAGACAACAACATTGAAGTTAAGCCAATCAATAACCCTACAATGGTCTCTAAGTGTTCAAAGGAAGTGTTGAAAGGAAGAGTCACACATCTCTCACTTTAAATCAGAAGCTAGAGATGATTAAGCTTAGTGAGGAAGCCATGTCAAAAGCTGAGACAGGCAAAAAGCTAGGCCTCTTGTGCCAAAGAGTTAGCCAAGTTGTGAATGCAAAGGAAAAGTTCTTGAAGGAAATTAAAAGTGCTACTCCAGGGCTTCCCTGGTGGCGCAGTGGTTGAGAGTCTGCCTGCTGATGCAGGGGACGCGGGTTCGTGCCCCGGTCCAGGAGGATCCCACATGCCGCGGAGCAGCTGGGCCCGTGAGCCATGGCCACTGAGCCTGCGCATCCAGAGCCTGTGCTCCGCAACGGGAGAGACCACAGCAGCGAGAGGCCCGCGTACCACAAAAAAAAAAAAAAAAAAAAAAAAAAAAAGTGCTACTCCAGTTAACACATGAATAATAACAAAGTGAAACAGCTTTATTGCTGATATGGAGAAAATTTTAGTAGTTTACAGAGATCAAATTGGACACCATATTTCCAAAGCCTAATCCAGAGCAAGGCCCTAACTTGCCTCAATTCTAAGAAGGCTGAAAGAGGTGAGAAAGCTGCAGAAAAAAAGTCTGAAGCTAGCAGACATTGGTTCATGAGGTTTAGGGAAAGAAACCGTCTCCATAACAGAAAAGTGCAAGGTGAAGCAACAAATGCTGATGTAGAAGCTGCAGCACATTATCCAGAAGATCTAGCTAAGATCATTAATGGTGGCTACACTAAACAACAGAATTTCGATGTAGACAAAACAGCCTTATATTGGAAGAAGATGCCATCTTTCATAGCTAGAGGAGAAGTCAATGCCTGGCTTCAAAGCTTCAAAGGACAGGCTGACTCTTATTAGGGCCTAATGCAGCTAGTGACTTACTACTCTGAAAATCCTAGAGCCCTAAGATTTATGCTAAGTCTATTTTGCCCGTGCTCTGTAAATGGAACCACAAAGCCTGGATGACACCACATCTGTTTACAACATGTTTTACTACATATTTTAAGCCCACGGTTGAGACCTACTGCTCAGAAACAAAGATTCCTTTCAAAATGTCAGTGCTCATTGACAATGCACTTGGTCACCCAAGAACTCTGATAGAGATGTATAGTGAGATTAATGTTGTTTTCATGCCTGCTAACACAGCATCCATTCTGCAGCCCATGAATCAAGGAGCAATTTCAACTTTCAAGTTTTATTGTTTAAGAAATACATTTTGTGATTGGAGTGATGTCAGCATTATGGCAGAGTGAAAAGCTACCTTTGTCTCACCCCATCAATCTACAACCAGTAAAACATCCACAGTACAACAAGGGTACTTCCGCTCAACACACCAGCACACCGGAGAATCCACACATTGGTACATCTAAAGGTGGGTGTACTGAAACACATAGAGAAGTTGAAAGCAAGGGAACAGCAGGTGGTGCCTGCAAAACCCAGCCGTCCAGCCACAGCAACTGAGTCTGCAGCCCCAGAGAACCCAACAGTGGCAGAGGAGGGAGGTACACATGATTCTAGCCTCCTGGCCCCAGCAGCTCCTGTGGCCACGGGTAACTGGGAAACAGTGGCAGTGGGGCCTGACACTGTCCCTCCAGCCACTGAGGCGCCAACAACTCCAGGTCCACTGTGGCAGAGCCCCACGAACCTTACAATACCAGACACAGCAGAGACGCCCATGCAACCTCAGCTCACCTCCCAACTCTCCTCATTCCCCTCGCCCCATGGCAGTGGAGCCTGCAATTCATGGGATCCCAGATGAGATGGCAGAGCCTACCATCTCGATGCACCAAGCAGCAACACCAGTGACAGTGAGAGAAGGAGCTACCATCGACTCCAGAGGCACAAGGTGCGATAATGAGGGCAGGGAGTCACACCTCTAACAGAGGAGGTGGAAGGTGGAAAGGGCCGACTCAAATAGAGCCAGAGGCGCCTCAGGTAAAAGAAACCAAAAACCTATGCTATAGTGCCACCTACTGGAAAACAAAAGAAAGGCCTCTAATCTCAAACCTGCCCCTACTTCAGATGTACTGGCAGAGGAACAACTCATCTAGCACCATGAATAACCACAGTGACAGTACCACAAAAAGCAAATGATGATTTTCCAGGAACCAGACTTAAAGATGCAGAATATTGCAATTTGATAGAGAATTCAATATAGCTGTCATGAAGAAACCCAGTGAGCTGCAAGAAAACTTAGAAAAACAGTTCAGTGAGCTCAGGAATAAAATTAATGAACAGAAGGAGTACTTAACTAAGAGAGTGAAACTCTAAAAAAGAACCAAACAGAAATTCTCGAGTTGAAGACCTCAATAAATGAGATGAAGAGTACATTTAAAAGCATTGGAAATAGAGCAGACCATATGGAAGAGAGAATTAGCAAACTTGAAATGGTACAAGTAGGACAGGAAAGAGAAGATATTTTAAAAATGAGGAAATTCTAGAGAGCTATTCAACTCTTTTAGGAAGGGCAACATTAGGGTAATGAGTATACCCGAAGAGAAGAGAGAGAGAAGGGAGCAAAGCATTTATTTAAATAATAGCTGAGAACTTCCCAAACTTGGAGAAGAAACTGGGTATACAAGTTCATGAAGCTAAGAGAACACCTAATTACCTTCTCTAAGACAGATTGTATTAAAATTGTCAAAAGTCAATGACAAAGAAAGAATTTTAAAGGCAGCTAAGGAAAAAGGGATGGTAACCCACAAAGCTACCTCATTGGGCCATCAGATTTCTCAGCAGAAACTCTACAGACCAGGAGGAAGTGGAGTGACATTCTCAAAATACTGAAAGTCATCACTCAGGAATACTCTGTCCAGCAAAGTTATCATTCAGATATGAAGGAGAAATAAAGACTTTCCCAGACAACCAAAAGCCAAGAGAGTTAATCAACATGAGACCTGCCTTACAAGAAATGTTGAAATGAGCTTTTCTACCAGAAACAAAATGGCAAAAAGTACACAAAACTTTGACTAAGGCGATAAGTAGACAGAATCAAAAGTTGCAAGTCTTTATCACAACAGGTTTTTAAACACTTTGTTATAGCGTAAAGGTTAAAGAGGGAAAATGTTGAAAAAATAAATATAGCTGCTTCAATTCAGTAACAAACTCACAACATAAAATGGGATAATTTGAGACAACAAAAATATAAAAGGGGAAGAGGAAAAGGATGGAACCTACATAGGTAAATGAAGGTAAGATCCTATCAGCAGAAAAAGGACTATTTTATCTATGAGAGATTTCATACAAACCCCATGGTAACCACAAAACATAAATATAGAGTAGAGACATGAAACATAAAAAAAGAGGAAACTACGAAAAACAGAAAACCTCCAAACCAAAATGGCAGACAGAAACACAAGGAAAAAACAAAACAAAACAAAACAGTGGATATATAGAGCAACCAGAAAACAAAAGCTAAACTGGCAGTGCTAAGTCCTCATCTGTCACCTAAAATGTAAACGGATTGAATTCACCAACCAAAAGACACAAAGTGGTTGGATGGGTTAAAAAAAACAAGACCCAACTATATGCTGCCTCCAGGAGCTCAGCTCTAAAGACAAACATAGGCTGAAAGTGAAGGAATTACCAAGAAAATGGAAATTAACAGCAACACAGTAATGGTAGGGGACTTTAACATCCCACTTGTGTCAGTGAATAGATCATCTGGAGAGAAATTCAAGGAAACAGCAGAACCAGATGGATTTGATAGATCTATACAGAACATTACATTCAAATGCAGCAGAATACATATTCTTCTCAAGTGTACGTGGAACTTTCTAAAGAACAAATCTCAATAAATTTAAAAAGATTGAAATCATATCAAGCATCTTTCCCAATCACAATGGTATGAAACTAGAAGTCAACTACAACAAGAAAGGTAGAAAAATGACAAGTATATGGAGACTGAACAGCATGCTACTGAAGAGCTATTGGGTCAACAAAGAAATCAAAGAAGAGATTAAAAATTACCTGAAGACAAATGAAAATGAAAATATGACATACCAAAAAAATCTATGGGATGCAGCAAAAGCAGTACTAAGAGGGAACTTTATAGCAATACAGGCCTACCTCAAGAAACAAGAAAAATCTCAAACAATCTAACCTTACACCTAAAGGAAATAGAAAAAGAACAAACGATGCCCAAAGTCCATAGAAGGAAGGAAATAATAACAATCAGAGTGGAAATAAATGAAATAGAGACTAGAAAGACAGTAGATAAGATCAGTGAAAATAAGAGCTGGATCTCTAAAAAGATAAACAAAATTTACAAACCTTTATCTAGACTCACCAAGAAAAAAAGAGAGAAGGGTCTGATAAATAAAATCAGAAATAAAAGAGGAGAAATAACAACGGATACCACAGAAAAACAAAGGATTGTAAGAGAATATTATGAACAAATTGGACAACCTAGAAGAAATGGACAAATTCTTAGAACCATACACCCTTCCAAGACTGAATCATGAAGAAACAGAAGGACCAGACAGCTTCACAGTGCATTCTACCAAACATTCAAAGAAGATTTAATGCTCAAAGTCTGCCAAAAAATTGAAGAGGAAGGAACGCTTCCTAACTCATTTTATGAGGCCAACATCACCCTGATACCAAAACCAAACAAAGACAACACACAAAAAAGAAAATTATAGGCCAATATCTCTGATGAACATAGACACCAAAATCCTCAATAAAATATTAGCAAACCAGCTGCTACAATGCATTAAAAGGATCATACACCATGATCAGTGGGATTTATTCCGGGGATGTAAGGATGATTCAACATACACAAATCAACCAACATGGTACACCACATTAACAAAATGAAGGATAAAAACCATATGATCATCTCAATAGATGTAGAAAAAGCATTTGAGAAGATTCAATATCCATTTTTGATAAAAAGTGTCAATAAAGTGGGTATAGTAGAAACATACCACAAATTAGTAAAGGCCATGTATGTCAAACCCACAGCTAACATCATAGTCAACCATGAAAAACTGAAAGCTATCCCTTTAAAATCAGGAACAAGACAAAGATGCCCCCTCTCACCACTCTTATTCAACATAGTATTGGAAGCCGTAGTCAGAGCAAATAGGCAAGAAAAAGAAATGAAAGCCATCTAAATTGTAAAGGAAAAAGTAAAATTGTCACTATTTGTGGATGACATGATTTTTTATGTAGAAAAGGCTGAAGAATACACGAAAAAACTATTAGAAATAATAAACAAATACAGTAAAGTTGCAGGATACAAAATCAGTATACAAAAATCTGTTGCATTTCTATTATACATGCTAGCAGTGAGCTAGCAGAAAGAGAAATTAATAAAACAATCCCATTTACAATTGCAGTAATAAGAATAAAATACATAGCAGTGAATTTAACCAAGGAGGTGAAAGACCTGTACACTGAAAACTATAAGACATTGCTGAAAGAAATTGAAAAAGACACAAGTAAATGGAAAGATATTCCATGCTCATGGACTGGAAGAATTAACATTGTTAAAATGCCCATACCTAAAGCAACCTACAGATTCAGTGCAATTCCTATCAAAATCCCAAGGACATTTTTCACAGAAATACAACAAAAAATTCTAAAACTTATATGGAACCACAAAGGACCCCAAATAGGCAAAACAAACCTAAGAAAAAAGAACAGGGGACTTCCCTGGTGGCGCAGTGGTTGAGAGTCCACCTGCCGATGCATGGGACGCAGGTTCATGCCCTGGTCCGGGAAGATCCCACATGCTGTGGAGCAGCTGGGCCTGTGAGCCATGGTCGCTGAGCCTGTGCATCTGGAGCCTGTGCTTCACAACGGGAGGGGCCACAACAGTGAGAGGCCCACATACCGTAAAAAAAAGAAAAAAAAAAGAACAAAGTTGGAGGTATCACATGCCCTGATTTCAAACTATATTACCAAGCTGTGGTAATCAAAATAGCATGGTACTGGCAGAAAATAGATACATAGATCAGTGGAACATAACTGAGAGACCAGAAAAACACCCAGGCTTCTATGGACAACTAACATTCAACAAAGCAGCAAAGAATATACAATGGAGAAAGGGTAGTCTCTTCAATAAATGATGTTAGGAAACTGGACATCCATGTGCAAAAAAAAAAAAAAATGAAACTAGACCACTATCTCATACCATACACAAAAATCAACTCAAAATGGATTAAAGACTTTAATGTAAGACCTGAAACCAGAAACCTCCTAGAAGAAAACCTAGGCAGTACGGTCTTTGACATCCACCTCAGTAATATCCCTCTGGATATGACTCCTTAGGCAAGGGAAACCAAAGCAAAAATAAACAAATGGGACTACATCACACTAAAACATTTCTGCACAACAAATGAAACCATCAACAAAATGAAAAGACAGCCTACCAAAAAGGAGAAGATATTTGCAAATGGTATATCCAATAAGGGGTTAATATCCAAAATATATGAGAATTCACACAACAACAACAAAAACCAACCCAATTAAAAAGTGGGCAGAGGAGCTGAATAGACATTTTTCCAAAAAAGACATTCAGATGGCCAGCAGACACATGAAAAGATGTTCAACATCATTAATTATTAGGGAAATGTAAAACAAAACCACAATGAGATATCATCTCACTCCTGTTAGAATGACAGTTATCAAAAAGGCAAGAGAAATAACAAGTGTTAGAGGATGTAGAGAAAAGGGAACCCTCCTACAGTGTTGGTGGGAATGTAAATTGGTGCAGCCACTGTGGAAACAGTATGGAGATTCCTCAAAAATTTAAGAATAGAACTAGCATATGATCCAGCTATTCCACTTCTGGGTATTTATCCAAAGAATATGAAAACACTAATTTGAAAAGGTATGTGCACCCCTATGTCCATCGCAGCATTATTAAAATAGCCAGGATATGGAAACAACCAAAGTGCCCATCAACAGAAGAGTTGGCAAAGAAGTTGTGGTGTATACACGTATACAAGAGAATACTACTCAGCCTTAAAAAAAGATGAAATCTTGCCATTGTGACAACATGGATGGACTTTGAGGGTATTATGCTAAGTGAGATAAGTCAAACAGAGAAAGACAAACACCGTATGATTTCATTCATATGTGGAATATAAAAAAACAAAGAAAAACAAAACAAATGAACAAAACAAACCAAATAAAAACAAACAGGTAGATACAGAGTAGTGGTTACAGAGGGGAAGGGGAGAGTGAAATGGGTAAAGGGGATCAACCGTATGGTGATGGATGGGAACTAAATTTTTGGTAGTGAGCATGCTATAAGGTATATAGAAGTAGAAATGTAACCTACACATGAAACTTTTTTAACGTTATAAACCAGTGTTAACCTAAATAACAAATAAATAATGAAAGTAAATTTTTTAAAAAAGAAATACATTTCGTATTGTAATAGCTGCCACAAGTAATAGCTGCCATAAATAGTGATTCCTCTGAAGGATCTGAGCAAAGTAAATTGAAAACCTTCTGGAAAGGGTTCACCATTCTAGATGCCATTAAGAACATTTGTGATTCTTGGGAAGATGTGAAAATATCAACGTTAACAGGAATTTGCAAGAAGTTGATTACAGTCCTCATGTATGACTTTGAGAGGTTCAAGACCACTGTGGAGGAAGGAACTGCAGATGTGGTGAAAGTAGCCAAGAGAACTAGAATTAGGAGTGGAATCTGAAGATGTGACTAAATTGCTGTAATCTCACGATAAAAACACAATAAAACGAATGAGGAGCTGCTTCTTATGGATGAAAGAAAGTGATTTCTTGAGAT
Organism: Pseudorca crassidens; assembly: GCF_039906515.1. Taxonomy (NCBI): domain Eukaryota; kingdom Metazoa; phylum Chordata; class Mammalia; order Artiodactyla; family Delphinidae; genus Pseudorca; species Pseudorca crassidens. The sequence continues at coordinate 29,185,015 of NC_090300.1, forward strand.
GGAATCTACTCTTGGTGAAGATGCTATGAACACTGTTGAAATGACAACAAAGGATTTAGAATCTCACCTAAACTTAGTTGATAAAGCAGTGGCAGGGTTTGAGAGGATTGACTGCAGTTTTGAAAGAAGTTTTCCTATGGGTACAATGCTATGAAACAGCATTGCACGCAACAGAGAAATCGTTCATGAAAGGAAGAGTCAGTCAGCGCAGCACACTTCATTGTTGTCTTATTTTAAGAAATCGCCACGGCCACCCAGCCTTCAGCAGCCCCCACCCTGATCAGTCAGCAGCCATCAACATCGAGGCAAGAGCCTCCGCCAGCAACAAGATTACAACTCGCTGAAGGCTCAGGTGATGATTAGCATTTTTTAGCAATAAAGTATTTTACAATTAAGGTATGTATATTGCTTTTTTTAGACATATGCTATTGCACACTTATTAGACTACAGTATAGTATAAACATGACTTTTATATGCATTGGGAAACCCAAAAATTCGTGTGACTCCCTTTATTGTGATATTCTCTTTATCGCAGTGGTCCAGTACCAAACCTGCAATATGTCCGAGGTATGCCTGTACTAACTTTTCACAGATTTGGCAGAGACACAGGGTTGAGTGGTTTGTTGAGAGGATGGTGAGGAAATTGAACTTGATGGAAGATGTATGTGGTGAATAGTGAGAAACTAAGATTGCAAAGTTATAAAGAAAAAGGGTTGTATATATTTGAATCCCGAGCAGAGTCATTCATATAGTCTTAATCTAAAGGTAAGTGATTGCTGTTTTTAAACGGGGGGAGTATGATAAAGCTAGAATTTCAGAAATGGTAGCCTGGAATTTATTGAAGGGAAGAAATGTGGAATTAGGGAGACCAAGTTACTGTAATTTCCCAGAAATTGAGTGATTGGGCCTGACCTAGGCTTATGACCATGGAATACAAATAAAGGCACAGATCCTAAGGACAATTTAAAAGAAGTACTGACAGGAGTTTGACCAGGTCAAAACTTGAATTATTTTTGGTCAGTGTATTGATACTATAGAGGTTAGTGAGGAATGAAGAAAGAAAAAAGTGGGGAGAGAGGAGTCAAAGATAATGTGTACTAGGAAGAAATACTGATGCTATAAAAATTTTTGTCAGAGGCCATATATTTCTCAAGTGGTAGTTTAAGTCTTTATATTTAATTCATATAATGTAAAAAAGAATACTACGTTAATATATTTTCTATGTAATTGCAGGTCTTTACAGTATGGAAATCAGTTCATATATCAATCAATGCCACGAATGTTATCACTATGGCTTGATTTTGGTGCTAAGGCATATGAATGGGAAAAAGGTATAATTTTTTGGTAAAATTTTTAAGGGACTGAGAAGAATTATGATTTATGTGAGAGCAAGAAACGAAATGTTAAAAAAGAGGAGAAAGACTAAGCATAGACTTTTTAAAGTAGTTGGAGTTGCAGGGCCTGGAAGTGTAAACCTGCTCGTTCCTTGGTAAACCTAACACATTTTGAAAAATATTAGTTTAAGCCAAATAATTTACGTTAAAAATTACAATGGATTGTGGCTTGTTCTGTTTGCTTCTAGTGAAAATATATGTATAGCTGATTCACTTTGTTATACAGCGGAAACTAACACACCACTGTAAAGCAATTATACTCCAATAAAGATGTTAAATAAATAAAGTCTGTTTAAAAAATTTTAAAAAGAAACGGGCCTTGAGATTTTCAGTGGACTTAAATATTTTTTCCTACCTGGACAGAGAAAAGTATCTTTTCACAAATTGGCAAGTGATCTAGCTTTGGACCTGGGAATAACATATATCTTAAAGCAGTTTTTAAAACAAAATTTTTTTTCTGTGAAATTGATATACTTTTTTACTGCTATTTTTAACTTTGATTTTTTTTTTTTCCAGCTGGCCGCTCTGATCGTGTACAAATGAGAAATGATTTAGCTAAGATAAACAAAGTTATCACAGAGCACACAAATCACTTAGCTCCATATCAATTTTTGACTGCCTTTTCACAATTAATCTCCCGAATTTGTCATTCTCATGATGAAGTTTTTGTTGTCTTGATGGAAATTATAGCCAAAGTGTTTCTGGCCTATCCTCAACAAGCAATGTGGATGATGACAGCTGTGTCAAAGGTGATATATTAATCACAATAGTGTCTTTTTCCATATTAATGCTAATATGTAGATACAAGTTCCAGGGTTTCTCTCTTATATTAGATTTGTAGCAAGAAGATAAATTTTAAGTATTTTTAAAAAGAAACTATAGTACTATGTCTCATTATAAAATTTAGAAATATTTACTGTATCAAATGAAGTGACTAGTATGTTTAAGATTGAAGGATTTATCATGTGTTTTTCTTTATGAAGTATAGTAAAGTGTTAGTGCTTGGTATAAAACGGTAACCTATTTTTTTTCCAAGTTTTTTAATCCAAAGTATCAGAACTATTAATACTAGAAAATTTTATTGCATTATTAATAGGAATGTACAAATTGGTAAATATATTGAATTAATAAATATTTTAGAGAATTTAGAAACTACAGAGAAATATAAAAAAGAAAATTAAAATTCACTGTTTATATCATTAATATTTTGATGTATTTTTGTATGTTTATTATCTATGCATATTTTAACACTAAATTTGGATTGCATAGATATGTAATTTCATATTTTTCACCTAAAATTGTTACCATAATCATGTTCCCATGTTAAATATTCATTGAAGAACCAATTTTTAAAATTTTATAAAATTCTATAATGGTTAGCCATCTATAATTTATTTAACTGCTGTTGATCATTAAGGTTGTTTACTTTCTTTGCTGTTGCAAAACATCTAGACACATCTATATTTATTCTCATTTCTGATTATTCCTTCAAGATAGATCCTAAGAAGGGAATTCATCAGGTCGCAGGATAGCAGCATTTTTATGGCTATTGATAGTATTGCCAAATTGATTTCCAGGAAATTTCTATCACTGTAAACTTTCATCATGCATACTGTTTAAGTTGATTTTTGTCAATCAGAAGTTTTGTTATCTTTTAACAATTGCATTTAACTTTTTTTTTTTATGACAGTCTTCTTATCCCATGCGTGTAAACAGATGCAAGGAAATCCTAAATAAAGCTATTCATATGAAAAAATCCTTAGAAAAGTTTGTTGGAGATGCAACTCGCCTAACAGATAAGCTTCTAGAATTGTGCAATAAATCGGTACTATCATAAATCTTACTACTTATAGACCAAGTTGGATGAAACTTTTATATGATTTCAGCTGGTTGTATTTCATTTGATTAATTATATTTAAATTCTCATATATGTTGGTATACACATATATCAAAAGTTATCAAATTGTATACTTTAAATACGTGCAGTTTACCTTAATAAAGCTGTTTTTAAAATTTCTAACATATGTCCCTCTCTCAAATATCCTCTAAATTTCTAAAAGTTCTTCTTAATGTAAATTCTTCTGAGAGTAAATTATCCATATTTATTAGAAGTTTTTTAAAATAGAGGATATGAAATATAAGAATATAAAATACTCAGTTAAAGTTCTCTCTGTGATTGTTTTCTGTCATATCTTTGAACTTTCAAAACTCATATACATTAACCTACATACATGATAGGAAAGAAGACTGGAGTTTTGGGTTTCATCCTTTCAGTAACATTTCATTGTCTACCAGGGAACAAGCACTGTGCCTAAGGGAAACAAAGATGAGTAGGACATGTTCTCCTGCCTCGAAGTGCTCACAGTCTCATAGGAAGCCACTCAGATGGTTATCATATACTGTATAACTACTTTTTTCAGTAGGTTTATGACTAGAGTATAGACATGCTTATAGGAATGAACTAGTATTCTACCCAAGGAATTGGAGGGGAAAAACTCCTGAAGAATGTGTAGGAAGGGTAAAAGTGGGGGTAGGGGTAATTATAAGGAGGGACAGTCTCTATAAGGTAAATAACTTGACTTCCCCTTACAAATATTTACTCTATCATCTATTTACAGTTGAGAAGGTAGAGACTACCCTATTTCTCACCTTCCCTTCCAATAAACATCTTGAAAGAGTAATCTGTTTTTGCTATCTGCATTAATCCTGTTTGTCCCCTGACACTCTTGACATTATGAAAGATAGTGTTATGATAATGGCCAACATTTATTAAACACTGGCACTTTTCTAAGTGCTTTACTTGTACAAACTTCCAGTTCTCTATGTGAAACCTTTGTGGCCAACTACATTTAGAAATTCAGGATTTTTAGATTTTTAAAGGTAATGCAGTACATATACTTTTTATTAAGTATCATCACTAGGGGTAATCTGGTAGAGTATCCTGTAATCAGATACATAACTATTTCTTCAGTGAAACATATTAATCTTTGTAGTAAGTGAGACGTTCAGATATCTTTTTGCTGCCAAATGAGATTTGGTACAAAAAAAAAAGTTTGATTTACAGAGCTCTTTGGAATTTGTAATGTGTGATAACAAATTGTAGGCCGCTATTACCCACCTTAGTCATTAAACATCGTATAATGTAGGTACTATTTATTGATAAGTAAAAGAGTACAGAGAGGTTTAAATGAGGTGATGTATTTTTAAAAATTAGAAAAGTACAGACTGCTGAGCCATTGTAATTAAGCTATTATAGAAGTGAAATTTTTGTTTTGAGTAAAAGTAAGCATTCTATAATTCAAGGTAAACAGAGAAATTAAAATGTACTATTTTTCCCCCCCAGGTGGATGGAAGTAGTTCCACGCTGAGCATGAGCACTCATTTTAAAATGCTTAAAAAGCTGGTAGAAGAAGCAACATTTAGTGAAATCCTCATTCCTTTACAATCAGTCATGATACCCACTCTTCCATCAGTTCCGGGTGCCCATGCTAACCATGAGCCATTTCCTGGGCATTGGGCCTATATTGCAGGCTTTGATGATATGGTAAACTGCAATTTTATATAACTGTAACTATGCTTTTAAAATTAAGTTGAAATGTCAGATTAAGTTTAAAAGTGTTTTTCTCAGAGACTAAGTGGATTTTATTTGCAAAGAAAAAATGATTGGAAATACAGAAAAGTAAAACTATATAGTGATGGGACAAAATTAAGTAATAAAAATCTCATGTTCAACCTAGTATTTTGATTTTTTCAGATGTTCATATTGTTTTAATATGACTAAAATCTTTATTTTTTCCATAATTTGATTTTTCCATATTCATCTTTGTCCTAAAAATGGGGAACAGAAAGAGAACGAAATACAATTTTTGTTTGTAATTTGTATTTTGGGAGGAAGTGAATTTCAGCTAGGAAGAGCTTGATTCTTTTTTGTTGCTGTTGTTACTATCTTAAAGAAATGGTACCAGAGCACTTCTGAGTAAATACTTTTGAAAACTCTGTATTTATTCCAGTACTTCTGTGGCTCAAAACATTTGTTTAACTGCTTCAGACCAATTAATAAGCCACATAATAAAATTATTCTCGTTACTTATAGTCATGCTTTGTTTTTAACTTAATATTATTCAACTTATTTACTTACATCTTTAGTTGGACATGATTTTGGAGGCATTTCTTTTGTCAAAAATAAAATTACTTTCCATTGATAAACATTTCTTACCATTAAAGAAATTTAAAAACCATCTTAGGTTCTGCAGAAAAGTCCTAAGAAAATGTTTCAAAAATCTTTTAAACATTACGGCTGCTTTAAGAGGCTGCCTAAATTTGAATGTGTATGTATTTACTTACACTGCTGACAGAGTAATCCTGATTTTTTTTTTATAAATTTATTTATTTATTTGTTTGTTTTTATTTTTGGCTGTGTTGGGTCTTCGTTGAGGTGCGCGGGCTTCTCATTGTCGTGGCTTCTCTTGTTGCAGAGCACGGGCTCTTGGCGCGCGGGCTTCAATACTTGTGGCACATGGGCTCTAGAGCGCAGGCTCAGTAGTTGTGGCGCACGGGCTTAGTTGCTCCATGGCATGTGGGATTTTCCCAGGCCAGGGATCGAACCTGTGTCCCTTGCATTGGCAGGCGGATTCTAAACCACTGTGCCACCAGGGAAGCCCCAGACAGAGTAATCCTTTTACTTCAATAGCCATTTCTAATGGGTGAAAATGTGTCTCTATTTATGTCCAACCATTCTTTTCATAGATCATAATTAAGATAAATTATTAAAATAATAAATTTGCTACATAATATAGGTTATTATATTTTCCTTTTTATTGTGTTAGGTAACACAATATTTATAATACACATAGAAGTTTAAACAAAGAATTTTGACCTTTATTTATATATAACTCATCATCTTTTAGGTAGAAATTCTTGCTTCTCTTCAGAAACCAAAGAAGATCTCTTTAAAAGGATCTGATGGGAAGTTCTACATTATGATGTGTAAGCCAAAAGATGACTTGAGAAAGGATTGTAGACTAATGGAATTCAATTCCTTGATTAATAAGGTTTGGATATAGTTTGCTTTTATTTTAGAATTGCCATAATTACTATCAATGAGATATGGGCAAATAGGTCTCTCTTAAAAAGAGGAAATGAAGTACACTGCCTTTTTCATTTTCACTTAATTTGTTTTATTGGGATAAAATATACATAACATAAAATTTATCATCTTAACCATTTTTAAGTGTTCAGTTCAATTCAGTGGCATTAAGTACATTCACACTGTTGTGCAACCATCCCTCTCCAGAACTTTTTCATCTTCTCCAACTGAAACTGTATATCTGTTAAACAGTAACTCCCTATTCCCCTTCCCCCCCAGGCTCTGGTAACCACCATTCTACTTTCTGTCTCTATGAATTTGACTACTCTAGATACCTTGTATAAGTGGAGTCATACAGTATTTGTATTTTACTGGCTTTCTTCACTTAGCATTATGTCTTCAAGGTTCATCCATGTTATAGCACATCAGAATTTCTTTCCTTTACAAGGTTGGATAATATACAGTTGCATGTGTATACCAATTTTGTTTATCCATTCACCCATCAGGGGATATGTGGATTGCTTCCACTTTTTGGCTATTGTGAATATTGCTGCTATGAAGATAAGTGTACAGATAACTGTTCAAGTCCCTGCTTTCAGTCTTTTGGATATGTGCCCTGAAGTGGAATTGCTGGTTTCACTTAATTTTTAAAAAATAAGATACTTTTTGTTATATTGAGAAAAATGTATAAGACATATTAACAAAGGAAAATATTTTCTATTTAATGTTTAAATTATCTATAATATACTTTTTCTATCAGATTTATTTATGTTTTATATTTTGATGCCAGAAAAAAAAATGTTAGGTTCTGTTTTTACCAACACACTTTTTAGAGGTGATCATTAGTATTTTTTTCGGTTCTGTTGGTAAGTGCTTGATTTCTATCTCATAGATGATATGAGAAATCTCACTAAAGGGTTATTGTAAATGTATAGTCTTAGGGGTTTTGAATTATTCTCTAGCCAGATATTTATAAGTGCATAGCATCTGTTTTTCCATTGGTAAAAAATTAAACCATACTGTGAAAACTTTATTGTTTTCCTATAAGCTCTTTGTTCTGCCTCTCTATCCCCTTCCTGCATTTTACTGGTACCTCTTTTATTAACAGGAAAAAGTTATGGACCTTTAACATAGAAAATAAATAGCAGCAGATGAGTTCATTTTTTAAAAAGGAGAATTATGGTTTGTGCTTAGTTTAACCAAAAGTAATTTAAAAATTAATACCACAATAAAAACCCATTTCATAGGTATTAAGGGAAAGAATATTTTTATTTAAAATGTTGTTTGGTAAATTGGTAACTTAATTCCCAAAGCTCCCGGAGTGTTTTTCTAGTTGGGAGTATCAGGTGGCCTGGATTTAATTTATAAATTTATCTTAATCAGCCTTGTTACCAATTAAGTTGTTTCATTACCTTTCCCCCACATTAACATGGTCAAATAAAATAGCCTGATTGTGAAAAACTCGTCTCATTACGTTGGTCTAGGAGGCCATATACTGATCTTTACATGTGATTCTCATGCCATACTATTTGGCTGACATTTATGTAGCCTATCTATTCCTAAAGTTTAAAATGTATTTTTGGTCAGTGATTGTGCTTTAAAATTTGACAGGTTACAATTATAGATGTGTGCTTAGTTTGTTTATTTCATACAGTTCCAGAATTAAACAAAATACTGTTTATCCTTACCTAGTATATTTCAGGATTAATCAGATGAGATGTGTAAAGCTTTCTTCTGCTAGGAGATCATTTTTCAAATGAAGCTATGATATTAAACTGTAAGAATAAGATATATGTTTTGGGGATATCATAAGACTCATACTTTTCTGTTCATGCATTGTTTTAGGTAAAATTAAACAGCATTCCCTGCGCCCAAGGACTTACTATTTCAGTAATATCTTAGAAGCAATTTTTAAAGAGTATTTTGTCATTGTTAAATATATAACTATAACATTTTTGAACCCAGTATTGTTGTCACATTAGTACTGAATAATTAAAAGAAGTACTTACCCAAGGCATTTTTAATGATTTGCAAATAAATTAAGGATATTGTCCCAGTAGTTTCCTGCTCTACCTTTCTGAAGAATTATTCATCTATACTACATAATAAGCTTTTATGGACATTATTTTGCTATGAAATGAGCAATCTTTAGATAGGTTTGATATAACATTTAGAAATTTTTAACTTTTAAGTTTATGTGTGTTTTTTTTTTATAGTGCTTAAGAAAAGATGCTGAGTCTCGTAGAAGAGAACTTCATATTAGAACATATGCAGTTATTCCACTGAATGATGAATGTGGGATTATTGAATGGGTTAACAACACTGCTGGCTTGAGACCTATTTTGACCAAACTGTATAAGGAAAAGGGTACTAAAATTAATTCTTACTATATAAGTATGTAATATGGGTATAATAGCTGCTAACATATAATATAGGTATAATGGTTATTATCATTGTACATTTTGGGGGTATAAGCCATAGTAAAATTTCTTGGTACTATTGATACATACAGAAGTAGTTAAGTGATTTCTTCTTTCCTTCCTTGCGTTTTAATTCTTTCTCTATCTTTATCCCAAAAGAATTTGAGGTAGCTTACAAAAATATATATGAAAATGTGTTTTTCTAGGAGTTACTGGTTAGCAATTCTGAAACTACTTTTGTGTAAACTAGACTTCAGCAAATAAATAAATACATTGTGGCTAATGAGAGCTAGTTTTTCATATTAGAGAAAGAAAAAGAAAGGGAAAGCTAGAATGAAACCGAAAGTGTTAGATTAGAGTTAGAGTCTCCCACTGGCCAAACCTGGGATAACTTGAGCACCAAAATAAATAATAATAGTATTAGATTATAACCCATGGAATAAAATAGACAGGAGTCTACACTTATGTAAACAAATACTTGAATTAATAAATAAATAAGTAGGAAGGTAGGAACAAGTTCTTCCTTAGAGTAGAATTACAATGAATTAATGTAGAAGAGATGATGAAAACAGAAAATTGCCAATTAGTAAATATCACAGTAATAATTGTTGCAGACAGTGATTAGCAATGACTGCTGAAATTCGTTGGCAAAAGTATGATGGAAAATAGGTTATTTGCAGAGTCTCAAAGTATCTCTCCACCAGATACTTATTAATTACAAAGGGGAAAAAGTAGTAACTTTACAATGAAGAAACAAAAATATAACAGGTCAGAACTCCTTAAAAATTTCATGGTAATGGAAGACAAAAACAGAAATTTCCCAGATTCGAGGACATTAAGGAGACATGACAACTGAATGCAGTCAGGGATCCTGAATTGGATTCTGACCCAGAAAAAGGATGATAGTGGGACAGTTGAATAAAGTCTGAAAGTTAGTTAATAATACTATGAAAAAATAATTTCTTGGTTTAGGTAATTGTATTCTGTTATGAAAGAGATGAACACTGACAAAATCTGGGTGATGAATATATGGGAAATCTGTATATTTTTTGCAATTTTTTGTAAGACTAAAATTATTTCAAAATAAAAAGTTTTAAAAATGTTAATGATAAAAAAATGTTTATGATGCAATACATTAAAAACAAATATATCAAGTTACTAGAGTAAAGTAAAAAATATTAGTTCCCTAGGACTGCCATAACACATTACCACAAACTGTTCACAAACAACAGAAATTTACTCTCTCACAGTTGTGGAGACAAGGAGTCTAAAATCACTGTGTCAGTAGGGCCACAATATCTCTCAAGGCCAAAGGGGAGAATCCTTTCTATGCCTTTCTGTAAGTTTCTGGTGTTGCCAGCAATCTTTGACATTCCTTGGCTGTAGATGCTTCACTCCATTCTCTGCCTCTGTCATCACACAGATTCTCCCTAAGTCTGTATGTCCCTGTTTTCTCTTATAAAAATATCAGTCATACTATATTAAGGGCTCACCGTAATGACCTCGTCTTAACCTGATTACATGGGCAAAGACCTTATTTTCAAATAAGGTCACATTCACAGGTACAACGGTTATTTTTTTGACGGATACAATCAATGCATAGCATTAAGTAATATTGATAAATTACTATATTATGGGTATTATGCTAAGTATTTTGTATATATCATTTTTTTATTATTGTTAACAAGCCTAATTATCACTATTTTTGGACAGTGAAGTAACTTAATGCAAGTTACTAATATGTTGTAGAGCTGAAGTTCAAGCACACTTGAATCTGATTTCAAGGAACTTGCTATTGACTATTTTATTTAAAGATGAAATATTATATAAGTGTTAGTTATTGCTATTGGATTTTTTAAAATATATATATATTTTCCATCCTATCATGAACATAGTTGAACTGTGCAACATTTGAGGCTAAAAATCTCTAATCTCAAAACTTGTCTATGGAAATTTTAGCTGAACCTTGGGTCCCAAAAGCACCAAACGAAGGTGGGCCTAAAAGGCACTTTATAGACTGGAGTCATGTCAACCATATAATATGAACTCACAAATACATCAGAAGGAAAATGTCTTCTGCTTCCATTTATGATTTGAATTGTACAAGATTAGTTTTAAAATCACATATCCTGTGAATCTTATAGGCTAGCCTTCACACAGAGTAAATTATTTCAGAGCACCATTGTAGGTTTCTTAGTAATGATTCAGTGTGGACCCATACTGCCTGCTGATTAACAGAGAGATCACTGTAAATTTAGTGAGGGCTGTAAGCATTTTTACATGCAGGGGCACTATTCACATTGGATTTTTTCTGAGTGGTATCTTCTGGTATGTGTGGTCTTACTTGGCACTGATTATCATCAACAAGAGGCCTCACTCTAGATGAGTATTAAGTGAAGATAATGTGTTTATTATTTTCATATAGTATCAGAAGAAAGTTTACCTATGCATAATTGAAATGTTTCCATTTATTCTTGCTTTTGAATAAAAGTAGATATTTCCTGTCCTATTTTCACCAAAAAAAAATACATTGCCCCTTTTCTCATTTGGCTTGTGTGATTAATGGAAATCACTCTACCTTGCAGGAGTTTATATGACAGGGAAGGAACTTCGCCAGTGTATGCTACCAAAATCGGCAGCTTTGTCTGAAAAACTCAAAGTATTCCAAGAATTTCTCCTGCCCAGGCATCCTCCTGTTTTTCATGAGTGGTTTCTGAGAACATTCCCTGATCCTACATCATGGTAAGTTACCAAAAATATAATACATTGTTATGGTTAGATTTTTTAAAAAATATTTTAAATGTATGTGGCCCCATATGATACAAGGATACTTGATAGGCATTGTGTTTCCTTTAGGTACAGCAGCAGATCAGCATACTGCCGTTCCACTGCCGTTATGTCAATGGTTGGTTATATCCTGGGCCTTGGAGACCGTCATGGTGAAAACATTCTCTTTGATTCTTTGACTGGTGAATGTGTACATGTGGATTTCAACTGTCTCTTCAATAAGGTATATGATATGACTTACTGTAGTTAATTGTATGTTTTCTCCTAATTTCCTTTCCACAACAACTGTTCTTCCTAGACATACCTGTTAGTAGCAGCTGTAGTCACAGTTGAGTCACATTGAGAGTTTGTTGACTGGTTTTGATCAGTGGATCCCATAGACCTCAGTAAAGCAACTTAGGTTGGAGAGAACTCAGAAGAGTCATATAGGAAAACTAGCACTGAACTTGAAGTCCAAAAGCATAGATCCAAGTTCTGACTTATTGGTTCTTGGTTATATGAACATGGGGTGTTTATATAATATATGAACAGTTCATTTTACTGAGACTCAGTTTTAGAGAGACAGAGTAGTTTAATGTGATTGCTTCCAAACCTGGCAGCAGCATCTAAGAATTTTTTTTTTTTTTTTAATGCAGGTACCTAGGAAACATCACAGGAAATTCAGATTGTGTAGGTCCAGCTGGGGTCTGGAAATAAATTGAGGTCATTCAGCTCTCCTTAAGGGCCCCCTCCAGTTTTCCAATGTCATGATCCTGAAAGGCAGACTAATTATTAAACCCATTTTTTCCTTCATCCTTAGTTCTCTATGGGTTGCCGTCTGCTATCACAGGAAACCAAGAAAGGTCACAGACCCAACTGAAAACAAATCAAAGATAAACCACTGGTATAGGGGATTCATACAAGAGAGGAATTTAGGGAAACTGATTGGAGGCATGAAAAAGCCCTAGGAAAGGCAGGTGTTAGAGAATGGAAGAAAATAAATGAACTGGACTTCATTATATTACATGTTACATTTCCTGTCTCAGGGATTGTGAGCATCTAACACTTGGCTATTTCTTTTCCCGTCCTGTTTTAAAGTGAAAGTCTTAAAGAAAAGAAGAAAATTGTGAGAGTATTTTGTTTGTACTTTATACTATTCAAGAAGGATATTAAGGTAGTTAATATAAGGCTAAATATTGAATGCATAAATATTGCTCTATAATTCTCTGTAATTACTTTAGTAATTCAGTGAAAGATGAATCCATCCATCCTCTAGATCTTACCCAAGGAGTTGTGTTTCAGCTCCTCAAAAGCAAAGGTAGAGTCATATGGCTCCTTCAGGATGTAGGCCTCTAACATAAGTTGCACATACGAATATTTTGAGGGTATGTTTGCTCTCTCCTAAAAGCTTTTAATTTTTTGCATAAAGATTTTTAAATTCCAGCATCTTTACTTTTTAATAAAATGCATTGTTTTAAGGGAGAAACCTTTGAGGTCCCAGAAATTGTGCCATTTCGCATGACTCATAATATGGTTAATGGAATGGGTCCTATGGGAACAGAAGGTCTTTTTCGAAGAGCTTGTGAAGTTACAATGAGGCTGATGCGAGATCAGAGAGAACCTTTAATGAGGTAATCATCTATATTTTGTAAACAGTAGTAACTTTGAATGTGATTATTGGTTTCTAAGTTGTTTTCTTTATATAGAGCTACTTTATACTGGTTGAAGTAGATGTTTTTTGGGGGGCTTTTTTGGTTTTTTTTTTTCTTTTTTTCGGTATGTGGGCCTCTCACTGTTGTGGCCTCTCCTGTTGCGGAGCACAGGCTCTGGATGCGCAGGCTCAACGGCCATGGCTCACGGGCCCAGCCGCTCCGCGGCATGTGGGATCTTCCCGGACCGGGGCACGAACCCTTCCCCTGCATCGGCAGGCGGACTCTCAACCACTGTGCCACCAGGGAAGCCCTGAAGTAGATGTTTTTTAATAATAGCTTTTATTAAGATATATTTTACATACCATAAAATTTAGTCTTTTTTTTTTTCTTAATTTATTTTTGGCTGCATTGGGTTTTCATTGCTGCTTTCTCTAGTTACGGCAAGCGGGGGCTACTCTTCCTTGCAGTGCGTGGGCTTCTCATTGTAGTGGCTTCTCTTTGTTGTGGAGCACAGGCTCTAGGCACACGGGCTTCAGTAGTTGTAGCATGCAGGCTCAGTAGTTGTGGCTCGCAGGCTCTAGAGCACAGGCTCAGTAGTTGTGGTGCACGGGCTGAGTTGCTCCATGGCATGTGGGATCTTCCCAGACCAGGGCTCAAACCCGTGTTCCCTGCATTGGCAGGCGGATTCTTAACCACTACATTACCAGGGACGTCCAAAATCTGGTCTTTTAATATACATACTACGGTGGTTTTAGTATATTCACAAGATTGTGTGACCATCACTGCTATCTAATTATGAAACATTTTCATCACCTCCAAAAGAAATTAGCAGTCACTCCCTAACTCTACTCCCCACCATCTCCTAGCAACCACGAATCTTTCTGTCTCTATAGATTTGCCTATTCTGGATATTTCATATATAAGTAGAATTATACAACATTTGGCCTTTAGTGTCTGTTTTCTTTCAGTAGCATGATGTTTTTAAGGTTTATCTATGCTCTAGCATGTATCAGTACTTCATTCTTTTTTATTGTCAAATAATATTCTATTATATGGATATACCACCTTTCGTTTATCCATTCATCAATTAATGGACATTTGGGATTGTTTTGGCTATTGTGAATAGTGTAGCTGTGAACATCTGTGTACAGGTTTTATGTGGATATATGTTTTCAGTTCTCCTGGTTATACCTATGAGTAGGATTCTGGATATGTTAACTCTAAGCTTAACATTTTGAGGAACTTTCAAACTGTTTTCCAAAGCAGATGTAATATGTTATAGTCCCACTAGCAATGTCTAAGTGTTCCAATTTCTCCACATCCTTACCAAAACTTGTTATTGTCTATCTATATTATTTTATCCATCTTGATGGGTATGAAATTGTATCTAATTGTGTTTTAATTTGCATTTCCCTAATGACCAGTTACGTTGAGCATCTTTACATGTTTATTGGTCACTCGCATAACTTCTTTGGACGAATGTCTATTTAAATCCTTTGCCCGTTTTTTTTAATTGGATTATTTGTTTTTTTTAACATCTTTATTGGAGTATAATTGCTTTACAATGGTGTGTTAGTTTCTGCTGTATAACAAAGTGAATCAGCTATACATATACATTTATCCCCATTTCTCCTTCCTCTGGCGTCTCCCTCCGACCCTCCCTATCCCACCCCTCTAGGTGGACACAAAGCACCAAGCTGATCTCCCTGTGCTATGCAGCTGCTTCCCACTAGCTATCTATTTTACATTTGGTAGTGTATATATGTCCATGCCATGCTCTCACTTCATCCCAGATTACCCTCCCCCCTCCCCATATCCTCAAGCCCATTCTCTACATCTGCATCTTTATTCCTGTCCTGTCCCTAGTTTCTTCAGAACATTTTTTTTTTAGATTCCATATATATGTGTTAGCATACAATATTTGTTTTTCCCTTTCTGACTTACTTCACTCTGTATGACAGTCTCTAGGTCCATCCACCTCACTGCAAATAACTCAATTTTGTTTCTTTTTTATGCCTGCGTAATATTCCATTGTATATATGTGCCACATCTTCTTTATCCATTCATCTGTCGATGGACACTTAGGTTGCTTCCATGTCCTGGCTATTGTAAATACTGCTGCAATGAACATTATGGTACATGACTCTTTTTGAATTATGGTTTTCTCAGGGTATATGCCCAGTAGTGGTATTGCTGGGTTGTATGGTAGTTCTATTTTTAGTTTTATAAGGAACTTCCATACTGTTCTCCATAGTGGCTGTATCTGTTTACATTCCCACCAACAATGCAAGAGGGTTCCCTTTTCTCCACACCCTCTCCAGCATTTATCGTTTGTAGATTTTTTGATGATGGCCATTCTGACTGGTGTGAGATGATATCTCATTGTACTTTTGATTTGCATTTCTCTAACGATTAATGACGTTGAGCATTCTTTCACGTGTTTGTTGGCAATCTGTATATCTTCTTTGGAGAAATGTATATTTATATCTTCTGCCCATTTTTGGATTGGGTTGTTTGTTTTTTTGATATTGAGCTGCCTGAGCTGCTTGTAAATTTTGGAGATTAATCCTTGGCCAGTTGCTTCGTTTGCAAATATTTTCTCCCATTCTGAGGGTTGTCTTTTTGTCTTGTTTATGGTTTCCTTTGCTGTGCAAAAGCTTTTAAGTTTCATTAGATCCCATTTGTTTATTTTTGTTTTTATTTCCATTTCTCTAGGAGGTGGGTCAGAAAGGATCTTGCTGTGATTTATGTCATAGAGTGTTCTGCCTATGTTTTCCTCTAAGAGTTTGATAGTGTCTGGCCTTACATTTAGGTCTTTAACCCATTTTGAGTTTATTTTTGTGTATGGTGTTAGGGACTGTTCTAATTTTGTTCTTTTACATGTAGCTGTCCAGTTTTCCCAGCACCACTTATTGAAGAGGCTGTCTTTTTTCCATTGTATATTCTTGCCTCCTTTATCAAAAATAAGGTGACCATATGTGCGTGGGTTTATCTCTGGGCTTTCTACCCTGTTCCATTGATCTGTATTTCTGTTTTTGCCAGCACCATTTTTGAAGAGATTATTTTTCTCTTTTTTTTTTTTTTTTTCTTCTTTTTTTGGTACGCGGGCCTCTCACTGTCGTGGCCTCTCCCGTTGTGGAGCACAGGCTCCGGACGCGCAGGCTCAGCGGCCATGGCTTACGGGCCCAGCCGCTCCGCGGCATGTGGGATCTTCCTGGACTGGGGCATGAACCCGCATCCCCTGCATCGGCAGGCGGACTCCCAACCACTGTGCCAGCAGGGAAGCCCTATTTTTCTCTATTTAATTGTCTTGACATTTCTGTTGAAAATCAATTGACCATACATGTAAGGGTGTATTTCTAGATACTCAGTTTTATTCCATTGATCTGTATGTCTAACCTTATGCCAATAGCACATTCTCCTGATTACTATAGCTTTGTAGTATGTTTTGAAGTCAGGAAGTGTGAATCCTCTGACTTTTTTTTTCTTTTTCAAGACTATTTGACTGTTATGAGTCTCTTGCATTTCCATATGCATTTTAAGATCATCTTGCCAATTTCTGCAAAGGCCAGCCTGGATTTTGATAGGAATGGCATTGAATCTGTAAATCAATTTAGGGAGTATTGCCATCTTAAGTCTTTTGATCCATGAACATAGGATATCTTTCCATTTATTTAAGTCTTCTTCAATTTCTTTCAACGTTTTATAATTTTTCGTTTGTAAATCTTGTATTTAACTTTTTAAAAATGTGTTCCTAAGTATTTCTAAATGGAATTTTTTCCTTAATTTCATGTTTGGATTGTTCATTGCTAGTGTATAGAAATATAACTAAATTTTTATATTGATCTTGTATCCTGCAACCTTAATGAACTCATTTGTTAGTTGTCATAGTTATTTTTGCAGATACCTTAAGATTTTCTCTCTAGAACAACAGGTCACCTGTAGATAGGGATAGTTTTACTTTTTCTAATCTAATCTCAGTGCCTTTTCTTTTTCTTGCCTAATTGCCCTAGCTAGATCAATGTCAAATAGCCATGGCGAGACATCTACATCCTTGTCTTGTTCCTAATCTTAGGGGTGAAGAAGCCAGTCTTTTACCATTAAATATGATGTTAGCTGTGGGAAGTAGTTTTTCGAAAGGACATTTAAAGCTCACTTATTCACTTTTTTATTTAAAACCTGTCTACCAGGCATTATGGTAGAATACATTGGATAGTTAGATGTAGGCAAAGCAAGTTCTCTGAAGGAGGAAGCATAGCATTCTCTGAAACGGTAGTAATGTGTTTTGTAAGAGTATTACCATTAGCTTCTCATCCTTCAGTAGTTATCCTTCACCTAAGTGTTGACTTTAATGAGAGTTCTTTTTACAAAGATAACATTGTATTATTACCATAATATTTGTTTCCATTTTAGTGTCTTAAAGACTTTTCTACATGATCCTCTTGTGGAATGGAGTAAACCAGTGAAAGGGCATTCCAAAGCACCACTGAATGAAACAGGGGAAGTTGTCAACGAAAAGGTTAGTAGAAGGTGTAGCTTGATATGAACTGATATTGTATATCTCTACAAATGGGAACTAATTCTAAATACTGTCAGTGACTGACCATTGAATACTCTGAAATTTAGTTCTCTATCTAGTATGACAAGGCCATAAGTTTTCTTTATTGTCATTACTAATGTTAACATTCTTATCATTAGTATAGTAAAAACAGAGTTCAACACATGCTTGTTTAACCATAAACAAATCACAGTTATGATATAGAGTGGGAAAAACTTGAACACAAATTGCCTGAATTTATAGAGCAGCAGGTCTCAGCTTCAATATGTAGAACTCTTTACTAACATAGTAGTCCCTTGCCCCTTGATTTCCATGGGGGATAGGTTCCAGGACCCCCCTGTGGATACGAAAATCCTGGAATGCTCAACTCCCGTATATAAGATGCTGTAGGATTTGTATATAACCTGTGTATATCATCCCATATACTTTAAGTCATCTCTAGATTACTTATAATACCTAGTACAATGTAAATACCATGTAAATAGTTGCAAATACAGTGTAAATGCTATGTAAATAGTTGCTGGTGCATGGCAAGTTGAAGTTTTCCTTTTTGGAACTTTATGGAATTTTTTTCCCCTGAATATTTTCAGTCCGTGGTTGGTTGAATCATTGGCTGCAGAGAGCTGACTATATTAGCCGAATCCTCAAATTTTCCAGATAGTTATTTTAAATAAGTTAGAATAGATTTGAGGATTGTTTTTCTAATTACATCATTCTCACTTTTGCATTCTGATATGCTTTCTTGATTGAGAAAAATATGTAGAATTCCAAGTAGCTCACTTAGAACTCCCATTTGCATATAACATAATCTAAACATTAGGCATTAGAGTATCGTTGCTGTTATTAGAATACTAATATTCAAATGTTTAAGTCCTAAACACTTTTCAGAGTAGATTTTTTTATACTATTATTTTTCTAGACTCCTAACATGGAAGAGATTCCCTTGTATTTCAGAGTCCTGAAAAATGTCCAGTTGATGTTAGATCAACATTGCAAGCCTCGAGATCAGTATCTCAAGTTATTGTATTTGTTTCATTGCTTCTCTCCTTTGTCTGCATTTGCTCTTACAAAAGGGGTAATGATCAGTAAAATGGCATTAATATTTGTTAGATAAAAGAAAGGCAGTAATTCCAAATTATAAACATCTGCATGTCATTGGGTCCTTAGTCCTTATGATTTTCAATTTCTTTTTAGGCCAAAACCCATGTTCTTGACATTGAGCAGAGACTACAAGGTGTAATCAAGACCCGAAATAGAGTGACAGGACTGCCGTTATCTATTGAAGGACATGTGCATTACCTTATACAAGAAGCAACTGATGAAAACTTGCTATGCCAGATGTACCTTGGTTGGACCCCATATATGTGAAATGGAGTTACTTCAAAGAATATGTTAATAATCTAAAATTAATGCACTTGGATCATTAATCTGTGGTTGTATCTATTCAGTTCCAAAGTACAACTTATGTTTATGTTCTCACAGTAACTGATATTTCTCCCTGATTGTTAACAATATTTAAAATAATATATGTTGTTAAATAAACTGCTTTCTTAACATATACTGTGTATAACTGGAGAAATGGAATATCATATGTTCTTATGCTCTTACAAAGATGTATTTGCGAGAAACAAGCCAGCCTAATTTCATTTTACAACTTTCGTTGATTTTAAGTACTAACATAAGGATTCATTTGAACAAAAAATCATATTGAATAAATACTGTAGACAAAGCACGGATCCCCTTCCCTCTGGGAACTTTCTAGTAAGAGAGATGTAAACATAAATAGCACATCATTAAGTTCACTTAGTAATACTCTTTTTGTATTTGTTGAAAATGTGATAGGGAAAAAAAATTAGCCAATTAACATGAATATGAAAACTATATAAACATTCTGTAATTTTAAAGATGCTGCCATACTAAGTGTACCAGAATGCAGAATCCAGTGGTTGGGGGAAACAGCATTACTTAAAATTTCATGAGGTTTTATAATCTAAAAAATTTTAACGTTAAATTTGGGGGTACGTTTTATTGCAGAAGATTTAAAATAATTCCAAAGCAAAGAGGTTATTACATACAAATAAATGAAAACATAATCTTTTTGTAACAGATAATTTCACGTAAGTTTACCTTACAAAATTCTGCCTTTTTGTACAGTTGAAGTGTGATGGGGGAAAATACATAACCCAAGAGGTATAAATGTGAAAACTAAACGTATACTTTCCTATCGAAGGCCTAATGTTAAGAGTTAAGGAGGAAGCTGGGTGGAGGGGAGTTAGGAAATCATTTTACGCAAATAATTTGGAAAAGAACGTTTTTAAGAGAAATTTTTGTTGTATCCTGAAAGAAAAAATTTCCGCTCACAAAACAAACTAAACCAAATAAATCATCAGACCTTTCCAAATCTGTGTTGAAAAACAGAGATTAGTAATCCCATAAAACGGAAGCAGCCAGGACTCTTCCAGTCGTCTCGTGAGGTTTTCACCCCCTTCCAAATCCACTTAACAGCGCTCAGGTCTGTCAACTGACATTTTCAGAACTGAATTTCACACACGCGTTCAAAAACGCCTGGCGCTCTTAAATGTAACCAGGCAGCTCCGCGGCAGCGAGTTCGGGCCGGGGCTAGAGCCCCGCCCCGGAGATGCAGTCTCGAAGCCGGCCGCTCTAGGCCCGGCGGCCGCTCTCTATGGTTGGCCGGGCAGTGTGTTGTCATCTGCGGAGCGACGGCCGGAGGCGGCAGCGTAGGCCCCGGCGGGGCGTTTGGTTTCGATTTGGCCCTGACTTGAGTTAGTACTGACGGTCGAAATGGGAGTCCCTAAGTTTTATCGATGGATCTCGGAGCGGTATCCCTGCCTCAGCGAAGTGGTGAAGGAGCATCAGGTGGGTAAGCAAGGGGTCAGAGGCCCAGAAGGCGGAGGACCCGGGGCTCGGCGGCCCTTTCTCCACCCTGGGACCGGGGGTCTCCGCCGCCTCCTTCTTGCTCGTCGTCAGCTGGCTGAGTGGCGAAGGGAGGGGAGCAGAACGTTTGAGGACACCCTGGTGATCTGAGTGGGGGCGAAGACGCAAGTTGCTCTCCTGTGGGCAGAGCGGCGGGGATGCGGCTGTTCTGACAGCTTCTGCCCGGGCCGGGCCTGCCGCGACTTCGCAATCAAGTCCCGGGTAGGAGCGCTTTCGGGAGTGCTTCCCTTTCCTCCCCAGGGAGCTGCAGGTTTCGTTTTTCTTTTTGGAGGTGGGATGGTTGTCCTCCTAGGACCTTCCCCCAATCCCCAGCCAGAGCAACAGGCCTACGTACAAACAATAATATCGGCCAACGCAGTTGAATCCCCTTGTTTACTTTCCCGTATCTAGAGCTGCATCCCGCCCTACCCCCAACGCGTAGACTTTTTGACGTGGCTGATGGTTCATATTTATGATACAGTTCCTTACTCTTTTTCTGTTACCCCAAGGACCGTACCAATCCCCTGTTCCAAAAGAAATAAAAATACATTTGGACGGGCCCGGGGCAGTTATTTGGAAGCTTCATTGTGTGAATGTGTGTGTGTGTGAAAGAGAGAAGGGAGAGAGAGGGAGGAAGGAGATGAGGGAGGAAGGAGACGTGGGGTGAACGGAGAGAGAAACATTGTTAGAGCACTAATACTAGGAATAGTAATATTCGGTATATAATGACCCCAGGGCAACGTTTATGTGCAGACTTCAAAAATGTAGTTTAGGTATTAGAACTGCGGAAAAAAACAGTAAGCAGTCGTCTATTAGGTAAACTGGACTTTGGGTCTAGTGTTTGTCACATTTAATGGTTTTGGTAGCTCTTTTGCCCATTTTATATTTTACAGGAAAAAGTCATTTTTGTCTCCGAATGGAGGCGTGGGTTCAAATCCCACTTCTGACACACACACACACACACACACACACACACACACAAAGTCATTTTTGAAATTTGTACAGCTAATTGAGTTAGTTGAGATGGATAGCATTGTATTAACATGGAGGGAAATAATACAGTGAACACCATCATGCTGTCTATTAAATTATGGTTTATTATTTTTAAAAAGTACTGTAAGCATGAAGATGGGGTTAAACTTCTGGAAAGGATTCTTTGTTGTTGGATTCCAGTCAGGTTTGGTATATGAGGAAAAAGCTTACCAAAAATTCCAGAATGGTGGTTTGTCTTTAAATTTATTTGAAGCATGGGTTGAATTAGATTTAGGGAAACATTTCTTTCCAGAGAAGAGGATAAAAATGGTGACAACTAACTTAGGCGTTTCCTGGATCCTTCACTCAAATATTTGAGTACCTGCCATGCATCAGGCACTTTATCTCTAAATTGAAAAATTCAGACTAACTTGACAATGCACAATCTGTTCAGTAATCTTTTTACTCTCTACTCTTTGGCACAGAATTTGGTTTGGTGTAAGGATCTTGGATTTTCTCCATCTTGAGGAATTTTGTTACTGAACAAAAATAATGGCTTTAAGGCAATTTTATGACACGAACACTAACAATAGGTTTAAAACTTGGTTCATCAAAGTGATGTCTTTCAAAAAGAAATCACCAGCTACTCTCTCAAGCAGTACTTAAAACATGGTAGTTCCTAAGTCACAGCGGTTCAAAAGCTAGTCCTTGGGGAAAGGGACTGGATGGAGGGGTGGGTTCTGGGAAGATGGTGGCAGTGGTGACATAGCATAGTTTTTGGTTTCTCTGAATCCTCATTTGAAAACAGAAAGAGAAACTAGATAGCTAAATTTAAAATCCATAGAACAATTACAACAAAACCATGTGACAGGGTATCCCCATGAACCCCAAGATACAATTTGGTGGGGACAGACTACCGATAGCCTCTAGACCCAGTTGGTATTGGCATGTGTGCAAGAGGAAGAAGGAGAAATGGGGCAACATCTGATGAACCTGAGAGCAGAACTCCAGAATATTCACTAAGACTCTACAAGCCTATTAGATAGCAGTAGCTGTAACTGGGGGGTTTTAAAGGGCAGGAGCAGTCTAACTCCTGTGACCCCACAAAACTGACTTGGCAAGGTACCATTCTAAGGTAGAGCCCACCCTAAGGAGAAAGTGCTGGGAGTGAAATAAAATTTTATCAGGAAGGAGACAAGAGAGATAAGGTCAAGATAAAAGTGAGGGAGGGTTACAGAGTCAAGAAATCTTAGAAAACAAACCAGGCAAGCCACCATATTTTTTAATACTACTCCAAAATAGCAGAAGAGGGAGCTTTGTAAAGTTAAAGCTTTCCTGAACCCCTTCTCATTCCAAAAGTTCAGGAAAATTAAGTTTACATAAAAATGAATGATAGAAAAGTGTCAAGGTCAAATAGTATACAAAGTTATTATGGGGGAAAAGGGGAACAAAATAATATTCATACAGACAGTAAAAGCTTGCAATAAAAACATGCACACATAACAGACCAAAACTATAACCTACTATTTCAGAATGAGCTAAAGGCACTAAGAAAATAAGACATGAAAGAACAACATATATCAATTACAAAAACTCAGGAATAAGGTGACAGAACCTAAAGAAAATGAGACATAAATGGCAAAATCACATCAGAAGTGAAGCCTAAAGTAGTAGCAAGGCAAAAACAAATGATGCCATAAGAAAAAAATAGAAGGTGGAAATAAGAGAAAATTTTAGAAGATAAAAAGGTTCAAAGCAATATAACAGAACAAATACTAAAACTGTAATTAAAGAAACCTTTCCTGAAATTAAAAAAAAAAAATTGAAGCCATGTTGAAAGAGTATACCATGTACCCAAGAATATTGACTCAGATGACCAACATCAAGACATGTTCTAGTTAAATTCATGGACTTTAAAGAAAAAGAGAAAAAAGCTTTTGTTACCTACAAGAAAGGAACATATGACTTGTAAGGGAAAGAAAATCAGGTTCCCATCATAGTTTTTCACAGTAGTGCTTTATGCCAGAAAAAAATGGAGTAACATAAAGATACTCAACTGACTTTTTAAAAAAATTTTTATTTATTTATTTATTTATTATTTTTGCCTGTGTTGGGTCTTCGTTTCTGTATGAGGGCTTTTTCTAGTTGTGGCGAGCGGGGGCCACTCTTCATCACGGTGCGCGGGCCTCTCACTGTCGCGGCCTCTCTTGTTGCGGAGCACAGGCTCCAGACGCGCAGGCTCAGTAGTTGTGGCTCACGGTCCCAGTTGCTTCGTGGCATGTGGGATCTTCCCAGACCAGGACCGTTCTCCTGCATTGGCAGGCAGATTCTCAACCACTGCACCACCAGGGAAGCCCTCAACTGACTTTTAAGTATAAACGATAAGCTGGTCAAATGATCAGTGTAGAAGTCAGGCAATATTGTTCCTTTGAGCACTTTCTTGAGGAATCTGCCAGAGAATGAGCTTCAGACAATCAAAAGGACTGGGGAAATATCAACATAAATACCAGTGGTGAACATTAAATATAATTTCCTGTAGAACAAAATCAAAATAAGAGTGAAGAGAGAGTTTAGTGTATAATGGCTATGTGTTCTGACAATGTTTAGATAGTACAACTATAAAATAAATGGGAGTAAGAGAGAATGGGGAAAAGTTATGCAAAAAATTTATATTACCATTAATCATATTAGTGGTAATATTAATATTGTTTTTCTGAAACTCGTGTGTGTGATATGATAAATACCTAATAAAGGGTCTTTTATTTTATTTATTTATTTATTTTTTTGCGGTACACGGGCCTCTCACTGTTGTGGCCTCTCCTGTTGCGGAGCACAGGCTCCGGACGCGCAGGCTCAGCGGCCATGGCTCACGGGCCCAGCCGCTCCATGGCATGTGGGATCTTCCCGGACCGGGGCACGAACCCGTGTCCCCTGCATCGGCAGGTGGACTCTCAACCACTGCGCCACCAGGGAAGCCCCACAGTTCCCAATTTTGAAAACCTTTCCTGTACCACTGGGTAACCAAGAGGCAGAATGATCCCCTTTATAAAAGTATTACAATTAATAAAAAAAGAAGTGATAGAATATCACCATTTTGCAACCTCAAATAAGTTAATAGAAATAGGCATTAAGCACCAATGGCTGGTAATATTAGAAAAAAGAAAGAAAGGTGACACAAACAAATAGTAGAGCTTAACTCTATTCCTATTTTAGAGAATTCTTGACATGGATAGTATATACAAGACTTATATTGGTGTTTGAATGTGTACACACCTAGAACTATTTTTGATGCCTAGTTCAAGTGGTCCAGTAGTTTGGTAGAAGTATATTATGACTATAAAATTATAGTTATTTCATACATCTGTATTGAATATAAAAATTATGTACCATAGGATCCAAAAATACGGAGATATATAATACTTTGTGCAGTCTTATCTTACTGTTAGCATATTTCTTGTTCAGTGAAGGTTTGGGAGTGTAAGGAGTTAAGTAAATAAGTAAATACGGAGAAAGAAAGGAAGGAAAGGAGAGGGAGGAGGGATGAAACCAAGCAAAATATTATTTTTTAAAAAAAGCACTTTCCTTAAAGTTGAGGACAATAGACTAGACCAGAATGTGGAAATTAAAGATTATAAAATACCAAACAAACAAAAAACAAAGCCTAATACAGAAAATCTAAGGGGAAGTTGCACGTCTACTATATGCTTACTCAATGTCCTAGGTTACTGGAGGTAGATGGGGGAAAAGAATTAAACCCTCTGACCAATAACATTTACCATTCTAAGAAACCACAAATTGCCCATACACTATGGTCCAGTTTCTATGCAGATACATATGTAGATAAATATTTTCAATAAGTGGGATAATAATTTACCTGCCATTTTATAAACTACTTTTGTCACTTGACCATATGTATTATGTACATTATCCCATGCCAAATATGAATCTATATTATAATTTGTAATTGCTTTGTAGTATTCCCTTGTGTGGATGTACCATTATCAATTTTCTTTATTATTAGGCATTGTTTTCATTTTTTATCTTTTCTTTTTTTTAACTTTTTATTTTATATTGGAGTATAGTTGATTAACAATGTTGTGTTAGTTTCAGGTGTACAGCAAAGTGATTCAGTTACACATATATTGACACGTATCCTTTTTCAAATTCTTTTCCCATTTGTTACATAATATAATTTTTTATCTTTTCTGAACAGTACTGCCATGAATAATCTTGTACTTATGTCTTTGTGCACATTTCTGATTATTTCTCAGGATAAATTTCCAATAGTAGAAGTCCTGGGTCACAGATGTGCACATACACACACACACACACACACACACACACAAAAGATGTGCACACCTCAAATTTTGATATATATTTTCATATTAGTTACACCAGTTTATATTCCCATCCCAGACTATTGGGTATATGTCTATGCCACCTCTCTCCCTTTTAGCCCTGTGATTTTCCTCTAATATAAAATGGGGAATCGAAATATCTCTCTTTTAAGATTGTTACCATAATTAAGTGAGAGAATGAATGTAAGTGTTTAGCCCAATGTTTGGCACCTAATAAGCTAATAAGTGCCAGCTATTGCTTTTAATAACATGAAATATGCATTTCTCCAAATCCTTACCAATAATGGGTGACATCCATCTTTCTAATCTTTGCTAACATGATGGGGAAAATGATGTATCATTTTAATTAGAAATTTGGGAATGTTGAACATTTTTTTCATATCATTTAGACTTTTGTGTTTCTTCTTTTGAATTGCTTTGCATTTTCCATACTTACTTTTAACATATGCTCTTTTTCTTACTTGATATTTGAGGGTTGTTCTGTACATTAGGAATGTTGACTTGGTCCTTATTTGCAAGTATTTTCCTGCATTTTGTCATTTTCAGTTGGGCTTGTTTATGGCACTATTTTTTCCCTACAAGATTTTAAAAATACATTTTTAGGTAGCCAACTCCATCATTTGTTTGATTTATGATTTCTAACTTTCCCACATGAAAATTGCCAAAATATTTGTATATAATTGTTTTACTTACATTTCTCACATTAAAATTTCTAATCCTTCTGGAATTTATTTTGTTATAAGGTGAAATACAGTTTTGTTTCCAAATAGTTACCTAGGTGCCCCATCCCTTTCTTTCACTGATTTGAAATGTCTCTTATATACTAAATTTCTGTGTACATTTGGACTACTTCTAAACTATTTGGTTCAATTAAACTGTCTATTTTATAATTAAAAATATCATATAGGGCAGGTTTTCCTTCATTACGCTCCCTTTAATATGCTCTCTTACATGTTTATTCTCCTAAGGAAACTTTGTAATCATTTTGTAAAGTACCCCCACCCCCTCAAAAAAAAAATCACATTGAGATTTTGATTGAGGTTTTTAGATTTCTTGAAACAAACAGTAAATCTTGAATGTACATTTGAAACCTCATGATCACAGTTGTCATTTCATTCGAGTCTAATACTCACTAAGGGCATTTAAATTTTTTTTTACTTAGTCCAATCCTATGTAAATAGGTGTTTTATAAATGTATTTTTATGGTGTTCATTGATTCAAAGACCAAAACTTTTTACTCCTAAAACTCAAAGGCATGTTATTTTCTCAATAACAGGAAAATGTATTATTACCTATGAATATGGTAAAATTTGAATAATTGTTTCACAGATAGTTTTCATTAAGTTTATACAAAAATGCCCATTATGTTTTTATGTTTGAAAATTCAAAATACTTTTCTTCAATTAGTATGTAAGGCAGACTACTCTCAGATCCCTTAATTACACTAGATATTAAGTTGTGCCCATTTTAGTTCCTTGTTAGTTTATATTTGTTTCAGTAGTGTTCCCATTACTTGTTCACAGACATTTAAATAGAGGAAACGTCAATCAGAGTCAGAACCACGAAGGCCTTTCTATGAAAGTAGATGCCTGTTAGCCAAAGTTTAGAAACTATTTAATCCACCTATAAAAAACAAATCAGTTTTCAAAGTTTCCTAAATTTCTTGGCGTAATCTAAGCTTTTTAAGTTAATATAACCAAATTAATGATTCTGTTTCAGTGAAACCAGATATACAATAGGGCTTTAAATCACTTGTAAAACCTTTTAATGACCATGTACAAATAGCCTTTTGATATAAATGGGCATTATGTTACTCATTTATAGAGGAAATTGAGGCTTTGAGGAGTTAATGTCAAATTGTAGGAAGAAAGGAAACTAATATTTTGAGTACCAAATCAACCAAGAGCTTTATTTGGTGTTTTCTCAGGTTATCTTATTTTAAATAAGTAGATAATTTCCTGACAGTAAATGTGATCAAGCTTTTGGTGCATAATGTAACCACATAATATGTCTCTGTCTTACTTATTCCTCCTGTTTACTTTCTTTATTCAACTGTGATTGTTTACTCAGTTTTTATATGATAAGAATAAGCCCCTGTATCCTGCTTTTGATCAGATGTCTAGGTATCTGTGTTTGATTATAATAATGATCTTGATCATTTTTCTTTGTTTTTTAGATTCCTGAATTTGATAACTTATACCTGGATATGAATGGTATTATACATCAATGTTCCCATCCTAATGATGATGATGTTCACTTCAGAATTTCAGATGATAAAATCTTTACTGATATTTTTCACTACTTGGAGGTGTTGTTTCGCATTATTAAACCTAGGAAAGTGTTCTTCATGGCCGTTGACGGTGTGGCTCCTCGAGCAAAGATGAACCAGCAGCGTGGGAGGCGTTTTAGGTAAAACATTTATGGTTTATTTTCGAATACTATTTAGATTAATAAAATATATTACTTCAAAGGTAATTGACTTAACACAGTGCATCTCCCATTCACGTTTCTTTTCTGCTTAAATTTCCCCCCAGAAGTGGGAGTATCTCAGACTTACAATGTCATGTTTTATCAATCAAGTAAATGAATTAGGAATTCAAATGAGGTGTCATTTCTCAACGTATATGATGGGTTGTATAAAGTTACTCTGTTGTTCTCTGTCACAAATTTTTCAGACTTCCTAAAACTTGGTAATTTGGAAATGGTAGTAGTAGAGAAAGTTCCTAGAGTATTTCGTCCTGAGCTGTGGAACTGCAGAGTGAACTGAGAGATTGTTCTAATGAGAATATCACTGACATTTAATTTGACCCTGGGCTAGATGCTGACCCTGCTTGAACATGGGTCCCCACTGGGTAGAAAGGCAAATTAGATTAGAAGGGGATGGATAGAGTATGAGAAGAGAACTGAGTTAGGACACTCGAGATATTATCAGCCCAGTGTACGACTTGGGTAGTAGAAGCAAAAGGTTGAAAAGGAGTTGTATACAGAGAGGATTTTAAAGTCAAAATCCTGGACCTGTGGAATATTTCTAAATAACAATGAAAACATGCAGTGTCCTTGTTATGAGTAACAGGAGTAAAGTTAAGAGGGTTGTTGGAACTGAAGGAAAGAAACCCTGAGTCTAGTGAGTTTGATAGGTCATTAGCCTAATAGATCCTTTCCTTTCATCACAATGGCAGGTAAAGAAGTAGAAAGGGCACCTATGAATCAGATGTGGAAATCATCAAGGAAGGTGGGAGAGTACCTTGGAGAAGGCTAGCAGTGAGAATGGGTAGAGGATGGTAAACTCTACTAATTTAAATATCAAAAGAGAAAAGATACTGAAGATATTGGAACTGTGAAATCCTTGAAGACAAGGGCCATCTCTTACTAAAATTTAGATTCTCAAGTACCACCCAAGACTTACTTAATCTGAACCTCTAAAAACTAGGCCCTGGAAACTATGTTTACCAGATTCCCCTGGTATTTGTTAAACTAGTTTTGGGGCGCTGCTGGGCTAGATAATCTAGTGTTGAGAAAGGGTTATATAAGCCCACTGTATCAATCAGTTGCAGGTAATAGAAATTTAACTATTCTGAGCAGAAAGAAATATAATACAGAGAATTGGGTGCTTATAAAAATCATTGTAAAAGCCAAAAGTTTGTGCATTTAGGTTAGCCTTTAAGAATGACTTCCAGAACAACACCATAGAACTCACCCACTGATGGCATCACTACTGCAACATTCAGGAAGGTGAGGAGTTCAGAGGCCCTGACCAGAACAGGTAGTTCTAGGAATTTATTCCTTTAGCTCTGATCCAGAGATTAAGAAGCTAAGTCATATCCAGAAGCCTAGCTGCAGGGAAGCCTGAGAGTTTAATTTTTTTATAGCTTTCTTCCAACCTCTCCAGTATCAGAAGACAGACTAGGAGAGCGGAATGGGCATCGAGGGCCAGTTGACCCTAACCACCACAAGCGTTCGCTCGGTACTGTGGCGGCATCGAGTGTGCCATGTTTCCTCCAAATCCCCCAGTCAGCTTTTCCTCATTCTCCATGACGACTGTTTTCTTCGCTCATAATCTTTAATCCTCATCACTTTGCATCTCTGCCATCTTTTAAATCTGCTGCCATCTGTCTTTCATCCCCACCGTGCCACTGAAACTTCCTTACGAGATTATTAATAGACTCCTTAAAGGGGCTAAATCTAGAGAATAATTCTGTCTTTATATTACTTCATTTATCCCTGGTATTTAGCAGTGTTGACCATTATTTCTTTCTTGAACTTCCTTCCCATGACCTTCAGGTAACTATACTCTATGACCGGGGATGGAACCTGGGCCCCAGCAGTGGAAGTGCCAAGCTCTAACCACTGTACACCAGGGAATTCTTTCTGACTGTACCCTCTTAATCTCCTTGTTATATTCTCTTCCTCTGCTTTGTCTCAAATATTGATGTTTCTTAAGGTTCCGTCCTGGATCCTAAGATATCTTATCCGATGACTTTAAGTACTGAATCTGTACTGATGACTCCCAAACTTATCTTTCTGGTGGATATCTCTTTCCAGAGCTTGTATACACCCAAATGCCTGCTAAATGCCTCCTCTGGATACCATAGATACATTTCAGGCTTAATATATTCAGAACTGAACTCATCTTTGCCTCAAACCTGCCTTCCTTCTATGTTTCTGTGAATAACATCATGTAAATAACTGCTCAACTCCAAAGTCCAAGAGTAATTGGACTTCTCTCTCTTCCTTATTCCTCACATCTAAGTCATATCTACTTACTTCTTTTCATCTTTACTGCTACTGTCAGCCTAGGCCACCATAATCTTCTACCTAGATTACTTTAATAGTTTTGCCTTGCCCCTGTCCCAAACATTCTCTATATTGCAGCTACATTAGACATTATGGTTGTTTAATTTCTATCTCCCCACTAGAGTGTAAATTCCGAGAAGAGGAATCATTTCTTTTTTGTTGTATCCCAAGAACTTGTCACATAGTAACATTGAATAATCATTTCTTCAGTCAAAGAAGGAAGGGGAGAAAAGAGGAAAGAGTGGCTTCCATTGGAGTGATTACAAATGAGTTGATATCTTCAGAGTCTTTGTTATATTGAAGAGGTTGGTAAGAGAGAGAGGTTAAATACGAAGAAGAGTTTGTTTATCGCAGAAATAGAATTCCACAGGGCACAGTAGATAGAGCTAATAACAAGGCTGTAGAAAATGTACATAAAGCAGGACTTCCTAACTTGTATGCCATGTGGCACATTTGTGTGCCACACATGGGTAACTGGAGAAGCCAGATTGGAATTGGGATGCCAGTATTCAAACCTGTGTCTATCGGACTCTAAAAATCATGTTCTTCTTAGTAAATCCTGTTGCCTCAAAAATGAGATCATTTTGGCTACTGATGTCATTAATGTTATTAGGCTTTCGCTTTAGATGTTTTCATGAGGAAACCCAAAGATATACATTACAATTTTATAATTATTTTTATATAATATTCTTAGAGATCATTTTAATGATGTACTTATTTGATATTATTAAATGTAGTGTGTATAATGAATGTTTATGCGATACTTTTGAAATTATTTCTAGAACTAATATGCTGTATATTTGTGATTAGAAAAGAATTACTTTATAATAAGTATTTGTAACATTCTTTGTCAGTTTTATACTGTTATAATGTTCTACTTCTATAGTCCCTAGCTGAAAAACTCAGTTCTTTAAATGAAAAGAAACAATTCTGAGGCTCATCTTTATTGATTATAGACATTTCAAAACTTATATGTTTTGAACTTAAAATTGATGAATTAGTATTTTAGTTACAAAAACTTCTAAATAACCTTTTACTTTATGTAGAGATCTCTATTTTTTCCAGAAAGTTGAGCACTTCTTTTCCCCCTTAACATTTAAGGTCAGCAAAGGAGGCAGAAGACAAAATTAAAAAGGCAATAGAAAAAGGAGAAACTCTTCCTACAGAGGCCAGATTTGATTCCAACTGTATTACACCAGGTAAATTCACTGAGAGAAAAATGCTGGCAGATTTAAAATGTAAATGTAAATTTATTTCTCTTTTCTAACCTCTATGTATTTTGTCCTTAGGATTCTATTTGCTGTATTTTCCCAGTTATGTCTCTTCATGAGATGGTTTGGTCACCTTGGTCATAAATGCCCCTATGGAGACCCACTGTAGGGATTTACAGATGCTGATAAGGGCACCTATGGACAGGACTCTCCCAGATGCACAAAATTCCTGACCTAGAAGGAACTTACAAGATCAGTCCTACTCCTGCCATTTATTTGTATGAAAGCTGACTCAATGAGGTTGTGGTTCACCCAAGTTCATAGAGCTAGCTTGTATTCAGGAGAAGAAACCCACTTTCCTCGTCTAGAGTGCTTACTCTTCTTCTCAGAGGCTGTTAAGATTTCTGTGACTTTAAGGAAGAATTAATTTATCAGTATTAAAAGTTTAATCTTATATGCAACAGCACAGTCTGCCCTTCCTAGAGTTTTGTCTAACATCATTATAATTCTTTACATTGAAAAAAAATCTTATAATCGTACTATCTCATTAATTTTTGCTATGCTAGTTTTCTCTTTCATTAAGTCCCCTAATGACACATTGCCCAATTTAATAACCAGTTTTATCGTTATACAGTTTAAGACTTATTGCCTTTGACTATTGACTATCTGGGCTTTTCCTGAAACATAATCATTGTAGACTCAGTTTCCATATTAATAGTAATTTTTCAGGTTAAAAATAGTAATGATAATAGTTGTTGTTATTGGCAATCTTATTGAAGCTACATGCCTTAAAAAAAAACAAAAAACTTTAGAATCCAGCAGAGAAATAGAAGATTGAAGTTTGTTGGAGTGTTGAAACCCTGCCCTTGTGTGAAAATATTCGAAGCATAGTCCTGAGGCAGCAGTAACCTTCTTTGAATTTCCCCATCTGACATTAACTTCATTTTGGGGTGCCTGGTAAAGTTGGAAATAGTGTGATATTTGGTTGGGAAAGATACAACATTACTCGCTTTTCAAGATAAGCAAGAGAGCTTTTGACCTCCTTGGGAGATCTTATACCTAGCTATTCCCTGGATACCCAGATCCAATTTCATGTTGTCACTGGGAACTCAATGTTTTTATATCTCTTTCAGATTAAATTTTTAAAAACCTTTTATTTTTAGGGACTGAATTCATGGCCAGGTTACACGAACATCTGAAGTATTTTGTAAATATGAAAATTTCTACAGACAAGTCGTGGCAAGGAGTTACCATCTATTTCTCAGGCCATGAGGTTATTATCTTATTTTATTTAAAGAGTTTTTTAAATTTAATCTTGAGAAATATAGCATATTACCACATTTTTTTTAAACATTATATTTAGACTCCTGGAGAAGGAGAACATAAAATCATGGAATTTATCAGATCCGAGAAGGCAAAGCCAGATCATGATCCAAACACCAGACACTGTCTTTATGGCTTAGATGCTGACTTGGTAGGTATAATGTTTATTGTATTCTAATCTTATGCCATTGTAGTTAAAATATCTAGGAAACTTGGTCTTAATGAAAGAAGATTTCTGGGCTTCTCTGGTGGCGCAGTGGTTAAGAATCTGCCTGCCAATGCAGGAGACACGGGTTCGAGCCCTGGTCCGGGAAGATCCCACATGCCGCGGAGCAACTAAGCCCGTGCGCCACAACTACTGAGCCTGTGCTCTAGAGCCCACGAGCCACAACTACTGAGCCTGAGCTCTAGAGCTCGTGTGTCACAGCTATTGAAGCCCGCACGCCTAGAGCCTGTGTTCCACAACGAGAAGTCACCACAATAAGCCCGCACACCGCAACGAAGAGTAGTCCCCACTCGCGACAATTAGAGAAAGCCCACGCACAGCAATGAAGACCAAACGCAGCCAAAAAAAAAAATTAAAAATTAAAAAAAACATTTAAGAAGATTTCTGGCTATGGGAACAAATATTAGAGATATAATAATGATTGCTACTTCTGCTATTACCAAAGTTCTAAAACATTTGGAAAAGGAGTTCTTTTGCCATAGTTTATGATCAACAGGTCTCTATAGTTAGTGTTCACACCTGACTGACCCTAGTGCTATGAATACTCTGCTGAGGTCAGGATAGAGGGCCCTTTTTACCCTCATTCTTAATACACGATTTTTAATACCACCTGATCTGATGACTCCATAACCCAAGTTTGCTAGACTCTTTTTGTTTTAACTTTCTATTACAGAAGTTTGCAAATATAAACAGATGTAAAGGAGAGAGCATAATGAACCTCCTTGTGTCCTTCATCTGTCTTCAGTAACCTTCAGCTCCTTTCCCTAATCATCTGTCTCCTTCCTTCTCCTCCCCTGGATTCTTTTTTTTTTTTTAAGACTTTTTTCTTTTTTTTTAATAAATTTATGTATTTATTTATTTTTTGGCTGCGTTGGTCTTCGTTGCTGCGCGTGGGCTTTCTCTAGTTGCAGCAAGCGGGGGCTACTCTTCGTTGCAGTGTGCGGGGCTTCTCATTGTGGTGGCTTCTCTTGGTGCAGAGCACGGGCTCTAGGCACGTGGGCTTCAGTAATTGTAGCACGTGGGCTCAGTAGTTGTGGCTCACGGGCTGTAGAACACAGGCTCAGTAGTTGTGGGGCACGGGCTTAGTTGCTCCAGGGCATGTGGGATCTTCCCGGACCAGGGCTCGAACCTGTGTCCCCTGCATTGGCAGGCAGATTCTTAACCACTGTGCCATGAGGGAAGCCCATCCCCTGTATTCTTGAAGTATATGACATGTATTATTTAATCTATAAATATTTCATGATGGAGAATATTAAAAATGATAACCCCAATGATATCCCACATAAAACAAAAATTAACAAATCATTAATATATAAATAACCATTTAGTATTCTCATTTCCCTGATTGCTTCATAAATGTTTTATTTTCTTTGAATCAGGATTAAATGAAAATAAACAATATACGTTGCAGTTGGTTGATATGGCTCACTAAACTATTTGACTTACTTTGGGGATTAGAATACTATGTGAGAATATTAACTGAAAATATCCTTTTCCAGTTTTTTCTGAGTTTCCACATACTAAAGGTATCTTGGCCTCCAGAAGAGTCCTGTATTCTTCTGTCATGGAAATGCTGTTGCCCTAATTCCTTACCCATTCCTCCGTGGCAAGTGGAAAGGTGTAAAAACCAAGAGAACATTATTGGAATTTTTTTATGGGGGTACAGTGGGGTGGTTATAAAGGTTATTTGAGTCTAAAGTGAATATTTTTTTCTTAGAAAAGTACACAGAATTTACCCAATTTATAACCTGTAGATGTATCATATTTTGATAGTTATACATTTAATTTGCTAATGAATTATTTTCCTTAAATAAGCATGCTCTCTATATAGAAACGTTTTTTGATTGCTTTTGTGAACCCGATGCTATAAAAAATGAGAGAATAGAAACATTTCTTCATCATTTTTCAACAGATTATGCTTGGATTAACAAGTCATGAAGCACATTTCTCTCTTTTAAGAGAAGAGGTTCGGTTTGGTGGCAAAAAGACACAAAGGTAAATCATACTGCCTATATATCAGAAGGTAGAACAGAAATTAAATTAGGAATAGTAATCCCTTAACAGGTATATGACCTGTAAATATTTTCTCCCAGTCCCTGGGTTGCCTTTTCACTCTGTTGATAGCATCATTTGATGTACAAAATTTTTAATTTTGATGAATTCCAATCTATTTTTTTCTTTTGTTGCCTGTACTTTTTAGTGTAATATGCAAGAAATCATTGCTGAATGCAATGTCATAAAGCCTTTTCCCATTTTATTCTAAGGGTTTTATAAGTATTAACTCTTAACATTTAGGTCTTTGATCTATGTCGAGTTAATTTTTATATGTGGTGTAAGGTAATGGTCTGTCTTCATTCTTTTGCATGTGGATGTCCAGTTTTCTGAACAACATTTGTTGAAAAACTGTCTTTTCCCCATTGAATGATCTTGGCTCCCTGGTCAAAAATCACGTGACCATATATGCAAGGGTTTGTTTCTGGGATCTGTATTCTATTCCGTTGGTCTATATGTCTGTCTTTATGCCAGTACCACAAGTATTTTGATAACTGTAGCTTTGTAGTAAGTTTTGAAATCAGGAAGGGTGAGACCTCCAACTATATTCTTCTTTTTCACGATTATTTTGGCTGTTTGGGGTCTCCTGAGGTTAATAATTTTTAAGATAGGTTTTCTGGGGTTTTTTTGTAAAAAAGTTGGGATTTTGATTGGGACAGCATTGACTCTATAGATCCCTTTGGGTAGCATTCACATCTTGATATCAAGTCTTCCAGTCTATTAACATAAAATGTCATTCCATTCATTTGTGTCTTCTTTAATTTCTTTCAGTTTTGTAGTTTTAGTGTACAAGTCTTTTGCCTCCTTTCTTCTTTTTTTTCCTTTAATTGAAAATAATGTTTTTAAATATAGTTACCTGCTGTGCATTACATCCTCAGAGCTTATTTATCTTATAACTGGAAATTTATACCTTTTCACCACCTTCACCCATTTCACCCACCCCCATCCCCTACCTTTGTGAATCATCAGTCTGTTTTCTGTATCTTTGATTTCAGTTTTTTTGCCTCTGGCTTTTTCTTTTGCTTCCTTGGTCAAGTTTATTTCCGAGTGTTTTATTCTTTTGGATGGTATTGTAAGTGGAATTGTTTCTTAATTTCCTTTTTGGATTGTTTATTGCTGGTATGTAGAAACACAACTGATTTTTGTGTTGACCTTATACCCTGCACTTATGCTGAATTCATTTTTTAGTGGTAGTATTTTTTTTTTTTGTAGATTCTATGGGATTTCTACATATAGAATTACACCATCTGTAAATAGAGTTTTACTTCTTCTTTTGCAGTTTGGATACCTTTTATTTCTTTTCTTGCCTACTTGCCTTGGCTAGACTTCCAGCATAATGTGGAAGCATAACTATAGTGAAAATGGGCATCCTTGTCTTGTTACTGATCTTAGGAACAAGAATTCCTTTCCTTGGGAGGAAAACTTTCAGTCTTTCACCATTGATTATGCTATAAGGAAATTCCCTTCTGTTCCTACTTTGCTGAATGTTTTTATCATGAAAGAGTGTTGAATTTTGACATATGCTTTTTCTGTTAAATGATTATGCGGGGTTTTTTCTCCCTTTGTTTATTAATATGGTGTATTACATTGACTTATTTTCTTATGTTGGACTATCTTTGCATTCCTGAAGAAAATCCCATTTGTTCATGGTGTATAAATGCTTTTAATATGCTGTTAACAGCTTATATTCTTACTTGTAATTAATCCTGGAGTATAGGCCACAGCCAGGAATATAGACCCCTATACCAAGCCCGGAAAAGGTAAGAGGAGGAAGTGATGGTGCCTCAACATTGAAGCCTTGGACTGTACTGCAGTAGATATAAAAGTATACGTACTCACTTATCTATATGCTTTCTGCTGGTGGCCAGCCTTAAATGGACCAGATCCCACTGGTTTATTACATCTATTATGTATTATTTAGACTTTCTCAATTCTGAGAGTCCTTCCACAGAAAGCATATTGTAAACCTATTATTATGAACTTTATCTCTGTTGTAATTGTAGTTATATTTTTATCTTAACATTACCCTGCAGCTTGCCTATAAATTACATGCCTTAATGACAAGAATTAACTATTTTCTAATGATGTTTTATTTTAAGCTACGTTTTTAAACTTGAACCTTAAAAATATAATAAGCTCTGTGTTGATCATCTGACTAATTACAGGGTATGCGCACCAGAAGAAACCACATTTCACCTTCTACACTTGTCTTTAATGAGAGAGTATATTGACTATGAGTTTTCAGCATTAAAAGTAAGTATTAATATAACCATGGGCCAAAGATGAATATGCAGAAATTTCCATAGGATTTGACTCTTCTCTTCATATTGCATAGGACAAGATCACATTTAAATATGATATTGAAAGGATAATAGATGATTGGATTTTGATGGGATTTCTTGTTGGGAATGATTTTATCCCTCATCTACCTCATTTACATATTAATCATGATGCACTGCCTCTTCTTTATGGAACATATATTACCATCCTGCCAGAACTTGGGGGTAAGAAAAGTTTAGTATTTGTTTGAAGCTACTTTAAGTTAGCACTCAACTAACCCTAAAAATGTCACTCAGTTTATTAGATTATGGTATGTACAACTAAAGTAGGAAAAAAATTTGGAGTTTCTTTTAGTCTAAGGTGCCAAGCTCTCTAAAGTTGTAATTTTCAATGGTTCACAAGCAAAGAAGATGACGCCAGTTAAGCAGTCTCATTTATTGATACCTAACTAATCTCCACCTTAAATGGCTTAAGAAAGCCAGCAGAGGTTGCTCGTTTCACTTAGCTCGTTTCGTATTTAAGCATAGAAATTTAGTTTTCTGAATGGATAATCATCAGAGTATTTAATATGAGGGAGAGGTTTTCAAGTTAAAATGGGAAACTGACAGTGGTGATGCTGAATAAAACAGACGACAGGGAATTCCCTGGCCGTCCAGTGGTTAGGATTCCGCATTTTTACTGCAGAAGGCGCGGGTTCAATCCCTGGTCAGGGAACTAAGATCCGGCAAGTCACGCTGCACAGCAAGTCAATCAGCTAATCAATCAGTCAATCAACAGAGTAGCAGGACATTAGTCTTTTCTTTCTTAAGTTAACATATCAAATGAATGACCTAGATAGATTCTAGAACATATTTAATTTAATTAACTGTCTCCCAGTGTTGTTTGGAAATTTGGGAAGGTTATTACTATGTAAACCTGGAATTTTTTATATTTTCCTTCAGTTCTTACATACTGTGTATTATAGTAACATCAAGTGCATAGAAACTAGGGCCACTTACATAGTCCAACACTGTTTTTTCTTGATTAGTAGAATGTCAAAACTCAATGTTTTGTAAAAATTTTGTAGAATTGTTTAGAAAAAATAATGTCAGCTTTTAGTACAAGTTTAGATTTTGTTCCTTTTAGGTTATATTAATGAAAGTGGACATCTCAACTTACCTCGATTTGAGAAATACCTTGTGAAACTATCAGATGTAAGTAACTAGAAGTTTTTGTTTTCCTGTCCCAGGTAGCTATAAATGGTTAGTAACCAATTACATAATACCAGAAGAAAAAGTTTTTGTGATTCTACTCAAGTTGGTCATTCTGTATAAGTAATTTCACCTAAGTTATTTTTATTTCTATTTGCTTTTCATTTTTAGTTTTCAGAGTAATAGATGAAGTCCCCATGTAAAAAAGTAATATCCTCTGATTTCCTATGCCCTAGAAGTAGTCACTGTTAAAAGTTTGGTCTGTATTCTTCTAAACATACTTAAGTTATTTTAAAATAAATGTAAATATTTCTGTACAGTTTGATCGAGAGCACTTCAGTGAAGTTTTTGTGGACCTAAAGTGGTTTGAAAGCAAAGTTGGTAACAAGTACCTCAATGAAGCAGCAGGTGTCGCAGCAGAAGAAGCCAAGAACTACAAGGAAAAGAAAAAATCAAAGGTGTCCATTTTTTTAGGTGTCCTTTCATTTTTTTAGCTGTAAAGGTAAAACTGATATTCCTTGTTTCTCATTTTCTTTCTTATGATTTTAGGGTTGCCTCATTTTAGTTTCATTTCTTCTTTTCCTCTATGGACATTTTAAAAATTGTTTTGGTTTCTTTTTCTCTATTAGATCCTATCATTTAAATCTGATCTTTAGAAATCAGTTTATTTTTACCATCGAAGAACATTGTGTTTTCTTTGTTCTTCCACTCTATTAGTAAGTGTATAAAACATTTCTAAATATAAGAGCCCAGAAAATTAGTTAAAGTGTGGATATTTATAGCATTTAATGTTATGAGACATTAACTAGATCAGTGATTTTTCTCTAGAAGTAATTTATATATAAAATCGTGTGTAAAATACAGTGATAGGCTAGGCTAAGAGTAGTTAATAGCACAATATGTGGTAACTGTTAGGTCCTCAATAAGTGATTAGAGTCAGTTAGAATATGCTAGTACACTGTAAAACACCTCTAAGAAGCCCTAAAGAATGTCTTATGTGTGTTAGCTTGGAAAATAAACCTCTTCTGAAATTTTCCTCAGCTAACCCATAGTTATTGGATTCTGGTGAAACTGATGAGTTTCCTGCACTCTCTTTGCTGTACTGGTTTTATTCAGGCTCAAGCCCAATATCTCTTGCTCCAGGAAGGGCAACTGTCCTGATTTTCTTTAGTGCAGTCTTTCTAATTGCTTAACTTTTCCTCAGTGGAGCTTAGCAGTAGTCAGTCTGCATTCTACTCTGTTTCTTGTCTTAATAAAACAGGCTCTGCA
The DNA here is from genome assembly GCF_039906515.1 of Pseudorca crassidens. Lineage (NCBI taxonomy): Eukaryota > Metazoa > Chordata > Mammalia > Artiodactyla > Delphinidae > Pseudorca > Pseudorca crassidens. Next base: position 29,225,500 of record NC_090300.1, read on the forward strand.
ACTTTTGGGGGACCCGTACCCACAAACTTAAATATCAATAATCCATGACTCCGCCCACCTCAGCTCAGTCCTTAAGCTTCACCAGTCATCCAGGGGTGTGTAGTTAACATTAGAGACACTGGTAGATTGAAAGGACCTGGAGAAACAGCCCAGACGCAGGAAATTGGCAGAGGCCCTAGCTTGGATGAAGAAAAGGAAATTGGGAATAAGGGAGTAGGAAGAACTAATGAGAGGCACTGGCAGTTGATAGGCAGTTAGAAGTAGAGGAGAGAAAGGATGAAATCACAAGGAGGAAGAATAGATGGGCAGGATATGAAGGATGTGATGAAATGGAAGAACTTTAGAAAAGCAGATGAGTTACATGGAAGAAAATTTAGAAGTGGCTGGTAGAGTCATAGGAATGATGGGATCCAGAGATCCCAAAAAAATAGGTAATGTTTGTAGTTACTGGATTCAATCATAAACAAACAGATTGTGTTAACAACAGCCCAGAATTTGACATATAAAAATGTTAAAGTTGAAAGAATTTGATATTGATTGTGTACTTTTCTCTAAGTAAATGAAATATTCTTGAAGTGTTTTGTTTTTGGAACACATATATAATTAAATATATTTATCTTTTATATTGGTGAACATTACTTGTTATTTATCATTGAGGGGTCTGAATGTTAAGTTCTACATAATAAAGATTTATAGCTTCAGGAAACAGTGATATAAAACCAAAAGCATTTACACAGCATTTGAGGAATATTTTTAAAACAGACTTTTGCAGTGTGTCACTTAAGGATCATTCAGTTATCTTTAGTATTTTTTAAATCTTCCTGTTAAATGTCTCACCTTAAAGTATATCCTGCCTTAATTTTATATTGATTTATAATTTGTATAGGGCCAGGAAAACTCAATATGTTGGGCTGCTTTAGACAAAAATGGAGAAGAAGTGGTAACTTCTAAGGGTGAGTACAAACTATGTATTTTAATATATGCAATTTTTTTTGACAGAATAGTTGTTACATCTTTCCTTTATTAGTACTAATTCAGTAATATTGGATGAAATAGATGTCTATGATAGTTTATAAGCATCTGCTTTGATATGTATTTATCAAAGCATTAGATGTAAAAACAGAATATTCGTAATTGTCAGCCACTGTCTTTCTGTCTTTTTTCTAGACAATTTAGAAGATGAGACTGAAGATGATGACTTGTTTGAAACCGAGTTTAGACAATATAAAAGAACATATTACATGACAAAGATGGGAGTTGACGTAGTTTCTGAGTACGTTTTTGCCAATGCTTTTACTTTAAAGTAGAAAAAAATTAGACTTTGCAGTGAAAACGACATAATTTTGATAGTTATGGTAATGGGTGGAAAGGATTTTTTGTTTTCATAAATTATTGTAAGCCTTTCAACTAGTACCGTTTTGGACAAGGTAACATTAATTGACATGTATTATGCAGTTGACCTTTGAACAACACGGGTTTGAACTGCACAGGTCCACTTATATACGGACTGTTTTTACTAAATACTTAATGCAGTACTACGTGATTCACAATTGGTTGAATCCACGACTGGTTGAATCCACAGATGCGGAATCGCAGATACAGAGAGCCGACTAGTTATAGGTGGATTTTCTACTACACAGAGGGTTGGTGCCCCTAACTCCTGCATTGTTCAAGGGTCCTATGATAAAAATTGCCAAATAGAAAATGGTTAGTGTTTTGCTTCCTATCTTCTAAAGCTCACATCACACTTATCTCAAAGGGCACCTGGCTCAGCCCCAGGTTAATAACTAGTACAAAAGTTCCTTAACAACTTGACCTCTAGAATGGGGGTCCACACTTCTAAACTACAGCCCACAGTATGAATTACATATATTCGTATTTTATTTATTTTAATTAACAAACACTTATAAAGTGCTTACCAAGTGCCAGGCACTATTCTAAACATTTGAAAAATATTAACTCATTTATATTTTAATAATATAAACATATAAATATATACATATATAACATGAAAATGTTAACTTGTAATTCTCACAATAATTCTTTAAGATAAGTAGAATTATTATTACCTTAAAATAGAGGAAATTAAGGAATGAGAGATTTAAGTGATTTGCTCGAAGTGACATGCATAGGTAGTGAGTGGCAGAGCCAGGATTTAAACACAAGCAGTCTGGCTCCAGAGCCCATGCCTAACCACCAGATGAGGCTGCTTTTCTATAAGTGAAATAAGAGTTTCATGAAATGCTATGTACCCTTATTACATTAGCAAGTAGGACTTCTGAGACTTGAGAAATAACATATTTAAAATAGTTATGCTTTTAATCCTTTTTCCCTTTGTTCTTATATTCCTTGATTACAGTTAGATAGAACTGTAGTACACGCAGTTGACATTAAATGCTTAATTTGATAGGAAACTAGTCTTCTGTTCTATTTCTTTTTCCTTTTATATAGTAAAATATAGACTTATGAAAATGAGATACTATTTGTTTGCCTAGTAAATAAGCAAATCTTTTTAAGTTGTTATATTCAGTGTTGGTCCAGGAGTGGTAGTAGATTTCTTCCCTTAATTACTGGTGGAAATATAAATTGGTAAAATTATTTTGGAAACTACATATCCAGAAGCCTTTAAAATAGTCATCCCTTTGACCCAATAATTCTAATTGTTAAAATATCTTAAAAATATAAAGTTAAACACAGAAGATCTTTATACACAAGGAAGTTTATTACAAAGTTTTTTAAAAGTAAAAAATTAGAAACGATGTACATGTCCAGTAAGAATGTTCATCATAATTGTCTCCACCTCCTCCTCATTACAGTCACTATCTCTGCCATTTCCAGTATTTCCAGAATATGCGGAACTGTTAAACTGGTACTTATGGGAAGTTCATGACAATTCAGAAAGATACTTTCAGTATATCATTAAGTACAAATTTTAAAAGCAGGATACAAAAATCATAATGCACAGTATCCTCTCATTAATACTTAAAACAAAAAAAACCTGGGCATAGAAAAGAGATTGAAAAAAATACCAAAAGATAATAGTGATTGCTATGAGGTGATAAAAATGCTTTTTGTCATTATCTGTATTTTCAGTAATGAGGAAATATTTCTTTTATAATAAAAAAGTAATGCATTTCATTTTAAAAAGCATAGCTCCCAAGACTTCCCTGGTGGCACAGTGGTTAAGAATCTGCCTGCCAATGCAGGAGACATGGGTTCGAGCCCTGGTCCGGGAATATCCCACATGCCGTGGAGCAACTAAGCCCGTGCGCCACAACTACTGAGCCTGCTCTCTAGAGCCCATGAGCCACAGCTACTGAGCCCACGCACCACATCTACTGAAGCCCGCACGCCTAGAGCCCATGCTCTGCAACAAGAGAAGCCACTGCAATGAGAAGCCCGTGCACCACAATGAAGAGTAGCCCCCGCTCGCCTCACTTAGGGAAAACCTGCGAGCAGCAATGAAGACCCAACACAGCCAAAAATAAATAAATTAAAAAAAAAAAAAAGGCTTCTCTGGTGGCCCAGTGGTTGAGAATCTGCCTGCCAATGCAGGGGACACAGGTTTGATCCCTGGTCTGGGAAGATCCCACATGCCACGGAGCAACTAAGCCCAGGCACCACAACTACTGAGCCTGTGCTCTAGAGCCCGTGAGCCACAACTATTGAGCCCACGTGCCACAACTACTGAAGCCCACGTGCCTAGAGCCCATGCTCCACAACGAGAGAAACCACCACCATTAAGAAGCCTGCGCACCGCAAAGAAGAGTACCCCCGCTCGCCGCGACTAGAGAAAGCCTGTGTGCAGCAACAAAGACCCAACAGAGCCAAAAATCGATAAATAAAATAAATAAATTTATTTTTTTTAAAAAAAGCGTAGTTCCCAGAAATAATGTAGATCGAGAATATCTAAGTGTATCTCTACCTGAATTTTGGTAACAGACACTAACAAGGTTTATAGCCACTTTGGGGTTTAACCTAGAGTGCTCTTTTTTGCTCTGTGTGTGTGTGTGTGTGTGTGTATGCGCATGTGTGTGTGTGTGTGCGTGTGTATTGTGTGTGTGATTATTTTACCTTAAATGATGGTTTTTGAGAAAAAGGGATTAGAGAGAATATTGTTCAGTGGATATCGCACTTTTCAAAGTGTGTTCTAGCTCTATAACTAGATTTTAAGATCTTCTGATTTCCTCCTGTGATTCTCTCAGGCATCCTCCCAAATAAAGAAGATTCCCATCCCTATCTCTCGTCACACCCTGAATATTTAAGACATTGGTAGTGCCACATTATAGAAAGTTTCATTAACTAAATCCTCAAACTTTAAACCAAAGGCACAGTACATTCACTGAATAAATATGCACAGCATGTTTAAGTATTCTGATGGTTGGTTTAGGAAAACTATAAGGCAAACCTTTAATCCGGCATGATGGAATTTTTAAAAAATAATATTTTGGAGTTTTTCTGATTGCAGTTTTTGGTTTATTCATTGATTAAATAAAACGTGAGGCAGAATGTGATATCAGGAGATATGCTCTAAACACAATGGCCTGTCTTCAAAAAATAATGTTATAATGAAAATATTCTTTTCTATTTTCAGTGACTTTCTGGCTGATCAAGCTGCATGTTATGTTCAGGCAATACAATGGATTTTGCATTATTACTATCATGGAGTTCAGTCCTGGAGCTGGTGAGGGAATAAAAACAAAAAGTTTTGTCTTTTATAATGGTTCATTCTACTGTAAGCTCATTTGAGAATCTCTTTTCTTTTTATTTCTGTTTATGATAGTATTTTTTAAAAGATGCATACAGCCAAGTTTAAATGAAATACAGGTAATCTTTTTTTATATGAAAATACTTTAAAAAGACCCTTTTATAACAAAGATACTTCCAACTATAGCAGATGGCCCATAATAAAAGCTCTCTGTTAATCTGAGGATTTAAAATTTTCTGTTATAATGAATGAAGTGTGACAAAGTCTTGATAATTAATGGGTCTGAGCAGTGGTTAAGTGGGATTGTTTATTATATTCTTCTCTACATTTTTATGTGTTTGAAAAAATTTTTCTATCAGGAGTAATTATTGAAGAATGGGTTATATGAATGTTAGACTGGGAAGGGTAAAGAAGAAAGGAGAAAGGAATTACTTGCTTTTCCTGGAAATAATAATAATTTGTCTTGTTTCCTATTTCAGCAAGTTCCATCTACATTTCCAAACCGTCCACTTGTTATAGAAAAAATAACAAGCCAAAATATGCTGCAGGGAAAAGCAGAGACTTTTAAGTGATGAGATAGCTAGCTTGTTTTGTTTTGTTTTCAGAACACCTGCTAGGCTCTGTTTTAAAGCACCAACAGCAAAACAAACGAGTGCAAAATAACGTGGCATTAATTTCACATGATTTCACTTACTAATAGCCTTTAGAAATCTTTGCAATAACTAACATGATTCTCAGGGCGTCTCTGAAGAGTATTCTATGACAAAAATCCTTGATTTGCCATTTTTTAAGAGGGTGAGTATAAGTTATCCCTATTATATTACCAGGCGTTAAGGCTAGGCACTTGAAAAGCATGTTCTCATATAATCCTCACAACTATTTAAAGTAAGCATTGTTCTCTGCCTTTTACAGATGAGGATTAGAGAGGTTAAGTAATCTTTCCAAGATGACATATACCCAAGAATCAAGTCCAAGGCTGTCTGATTCCCAAAGTCTATACGTTTTGCCTTGTTTCACATGCCATTCTGCCTCCTAAACTTTCCCACCCTTTTGAAGTATGACATAATTGTGGAATATAAAAATATTTCTTGGGCTTCCCTGGTGGCGCAGTGGTTGAGAGGCTGCCTGCCGATGCAGGGGACACGGGTTCATGCCCTGGTCTGGGAAGATCCCACATGCCATGGAGCACGTAGGCCCATGAGCCATGGCCACTGAGCCTGCGCGTCCAGAGCCTGTGCTCCGCAACAGGAGAGGCACAACAGTGAGAGGCCCGCGTACAGCAAAAAAAAAAAAAAAAATTTCTTCATTGTTTTGTTGGTATCTTTAGTCAAACATTAAGAACATTGAAAGTTTTTTAAAAATTGTATGTTTCAAGTTTTGTAAAAATATTTTTTCTGTAGTTAAATATGGGAAGGTATTAAAAACAAAAATAGTTGGTGTGTATGATTGATAAGTGGTTTAATTCTTACCACAAACACAATATATATATACTAATGCAAAGATAAAAGTTCTTAGAACTGACCAGTAACAGCCATATGAGCTCAGACTCACTGTTTCCTCTGTCCTTATGAGAGAAGCTCAGGCCCACATGAGCTAACTGAACGTCTTCTGACTACCTCATTACTTCATTCTAAGAATCTATTGTTTGGAAGACTCACAGTCAACATTTTCGAAACTGAACAGCCATTATCTTATTTATATATATAAATAATAAATTATATATTATATATATTTATATATTATTAATATATATATCCTTGCATGCATCCAAATTTTGAGTGTGAAACTGCACTTAAAAAATTAAGGAAATAGAATATTTGTTGCCATCAAATGACCTAAATCTCCAACATTGCTGATTTTTTATATTCAAGTAGCAGAATTATGAATGATTTTTTTGTCTTTAGAATTATTGCCATGTGTTGTTAAAATAGAATATGGAGAAGTATATACTTACTATTGACCTGTTTCATAAAATTGCCAATTGTTTAAAACTCAGTTTTGTTTTATAGGTTTTATCCGTACCATTATGCACCTTTCCTATCTGATATCCGCAACATCAGTACACTCAAAATCCATTTTGAACTAGGAAAACCTTTTAAGCCATTTGAACAGCTTCTTGCTGTACTTCCAGCAGCTAGCAAAAATTTACTTCCTACATGCTACCAGGTGAGTTTTAGAATTAAATGTGTTTACGGTCTTTTTAATATTTAGGAGCTCCTCCTGCAAACTTAGAAACATCGTACCCAAATTTCTTTAATAGCTAAATATATTTATATTCAGTTTCAAATATAGGATTCCTTAAACAAGTCCCTTGAAAAGTAGTTGCTTGATTTAAAGTTAGCTTTGTTTTATATTTTATTTTTATTTATTTGGTTGTGCCGGGTTGTAGTTGCAGCCTGTGGGCTCCTTAGTTTCAGCATGTGGGCTCCTTAGTTGCGGCAGGTGGGCTCCTTAGTTGTGGCTCACCGGCCCCTTAGTTGTGGCATGCGAACTCTTAGTTGCAGCATACATGTGGGATCTAGTTCCCTGACCAGGGATCGAACCTGGGCCCCCTGCATTGGGAGTGTGGAGTCTTAACCACTGCGCCACCAGGGAAGTCCCCAAGTTAGCTTTGTTTTAAAAAGGCAAACAAATTTCATAAGCCATTCAGAGCATAGCTTCTTTATTTTCAGTACCTTTAAACACATCTTCAATTTGTCTCTGCACTGATGAAAGTAAACTGAGATAGGCAAAATCCGAAGTCATCTACTTTGTCCAAACGTTTACAGATTTCATTTCAGTTCTCTTTTACCCTCTACCTATTAGAATACGGATGATTCTAATAAGTTATTTATGTCAACAAAAGTATTACCTCCGTTTATATTTGGATTTTAAGCATTTCATTTATCAAATTGTGGAATAAAAGGCTTTTCTCTGGTTAACGTATTTCACGTAACAGGAAAAAGATATTTCAGGGGTGATTGAGTCACCAAAATTAAGCCAAGCCTGCTAAGCTGATTCTGAGAGTAAACTTCATTTAGTTCTTCTAGAGCATCAATCTCTTCTTCTAATTCCATGGTCTCGTACAAGGAACTGGAGTAGACACATATAAACACAAACACACACACCTGCCTTCACTGCTTGAACAGTATCAGGCTTCCTTCTGTATCTTTCTGAAACTTAACCTGTCCTTCATCCTGGCCCCTGGCCTTTCTTTCTTAAGTTTCTTTGATGGTTTTTTCCTACCTTCACATACATTAAGGATTGATACTCAACCACTCTGGACCAGTAACCATGCAGGTTTTTATAGCCACATCTGTTTTGATTGTTCTGTGCTCATGACTTGCTGATTATTAAATACTTTGAATATGACCTTGAGAAATATGCTATTTCTTTAAATTTTTTATATCATAATCTTCTATATTCTATTCCTAGAAGACATCTTTAACTTTCTTTATCTACTTCTGTTATAAAATCTCTGATAAACACGTCATATTGAACTTCTTATCTTTGCTATTGGTAGTAAAAAGATTTTGGATTTTAGGACTTTTTTTCTTTTTAAATTATCTTAGTTCTTATATAACTTAATAAAATCAGTTGATTAGGACATGAAAATAAATTGCCTAAGGTTAAAAATGGAGTGTGTGAAATGAACTGAAGTCTGAATGGGAAAACAATTTAGATAGGCCTTGTAAAGTGAAAAGACAATAGAAGATAGAAATGATAAAATTCAGAGTAAAGATAGTTTTGCTACATAACTAGCTTAGTGGAACAGGAAAGTGGTGAATGGTGGTGAAATTAGAAGCCTCATACTTGAAAATCAAAATATAACAAGTATATCACAACATATCTAAGATGTGAAAATTTACTTTTGCTTTGCTTAGAAATTTTAAACTGTTACAATTGAGGAAATATTATAAATATATTAACAAAAAGCTACATTGATATTAGTTGTTACATTTCTATTACGCTATTTTATATTTTCACAGCATTTGATGACAGATGAAGACTCGCCAATTATAGAATATTATCCACCTGATTTTAAAACTGACCTAAATGGGAAGCAACAGGAATGGGAAGCTGTGGTTCTAATACCTTTTATTGATGAGGTCAGTGCATGAAATAGTTATATATACATGTATATTTTAATCAGATATTATTTCACATAAATTAATAAGCAGTGGATTTTAATCACCATTTTTGTTTTTTTAATGAGTTTTAACTACTCTCATCTTCATTATGTGCATCAAAACTTGTAGGTATGCTAATTATAAGAAAGCTAGCATTGCTTTACTAATAGTAGACAAAGTAGGCTTCAGAACAAGGAGCATTACCAGAAATGAAAGGCTTGAATAACACTGTAAACCTACTCAACTTCATTAATATATGTAGAACACTGTGCCCAACAACTAAAGAATACACATTTTTAAGTGAAAGAACATTCACCAAGATTATTTGGTGAGACATAAAACATGTCTGGGGCTTCCCTGGTGGCACAGTGGTTGGGAGTCCGCCTGCCGATGCAGGGTTCACGGGTTCGTGCCCCGGTCCGGGAAGATCCCACATGCCTCAGAGCGGCTGGGCCCGTGAGCCATGGCCGCTGAGCCTGCGCGTCGAGCCTGTGCTCCGCAACGGGAGAGGCCACAACAGTGAGAGGCCCGCGTACTGCAAAAAAAAAAAAAAAGTCTGAATAAATTTAAAAGGGTTTAAATCATAAAGAGAATGTTCTCTGACCACATGGAATTAAATTTAAAATCAGTAACAACTCTCTGGGAAACTTACAGATATTTTGAAATTAAATAACACACTTGTAAATAATCCATAGATTAAAGAAATTAAAAGGGATATTTGAAAATACTTTATCTGAATGATAATGAGAACACGTATCGTAATCTATGATAAAGCTAAAGCAAGGCTTAAAGGGAGACTTAAGGTTCTAGGTGCTTATCCTAAGCAATAAGACATTTTAAAATAAATTAAGCTTCCTACCATAAGAAGCTAGAAAAACAAGAGCAATTTAAATCCAAACTAAGCAGAATGAAGGAAATAAAAATAGCAGAAATCTATGGAAAATGAGCAAACAATAGAGAAAAATCAATGAAACCAAAAGTTGGTCCTCTGAAAAGATTAATAAAATTGATAAATCCTAGCTAGACAGATCAAGAAAGGCTGAGAAAAGCCAGAGCACGAGGGGAGAACACATAAATTGCCAATATTTGGAATGAAAGAAGAGGTGTCCTATAAATTCTACAGCTATTAAAAGAATCCGTAAGGGATATTGTGAACAATTTTATGACAACGAATTCAGCAACCTAAGTGAAATGAACACAGTTCTTTAAAGACACAGTTTAGCAAAACTGACCAAAAAACATGTAAAAATCTGAGTAGTCCTATATCTTTTAAAGACATTTAGTTTCATGATTTAAAATCTTCTCACAAAGAAAATTCTAGGTTCAGATGTCTTGACTTGTGAATTCTAGCAAGCATTCAAGGAAGAAATAATACTAATTTTACACAAACTTTGAGAACATAGAATAGGAATAATCACTTCCCAATATATTAGACCAGCATGATGCAGATACCCATAGTAAATGATGTTACAAGAAAAGAAAATTACTTGCTAATATCCTTCCTAAAAGTAAATGCAAAAACGTTTAACAAAATAAAGCCAGATGGGATCCAATATATGTTAGAAGGATAATACTCATAACCAAATGTCATTTATTTTAGAAACAGTGTTGATTTGCGATGTGATTTACCACACTATCAGTATTCAACATCCAATTTTAATAAAAATGCTCAACATACAGTACTAGAAATAAGATGACACTTCCTCAACCAGATAAAGTGCATCTTAAAAAAACTTGCTAACAATATACTTAATAGTAAAATTTTGAATGTTTTCTCTGTAAAATCAAGAGTAAGACAAGGATGTTTATTCTAACCAATTCTATTACTGTACTGGAAGTCCAGTGTATTAAGTCAAGGAAAAGAAATAAAGGCATGCAAATTAGAAAGGAAGAAGAAAAATTGTTTTTATATGCACATAGCACTATTACATATATAAAAAATTCTAAGCAATCTTCAAAAAGATACTCTAACCAATAAGGAAATTTAGCAGGGTCACAGAAAATCTATACAAAATCTATATAAAATCTATACAAAATTCAATTGTTTCTATATACTAGTAGTAAACAATTGGAAAATATAAATTTTTTTAAATAAAAAGATTTTTATTCTGCTTTCAATAGCATTAAGATATATAAAATACACAGTTACAAATTTAACAGCATGCACACTGAATACTACAATAGTGTTGAGATACAGAAACCTAAATAAATGGAGGGACATACCATGTTCAAGGAATAGAAGATTTAGTATTGTTAAGATGTACCCTCTTCCCAAATTGATCTTTGGACTCAACATAATCCCAATGAAAAGGCCAGCAGATTTTTGTGTAGAAATCAGAAATCCTAAAGTCTTTATGAAATTGCAGAGGATCTAGAGTAGCCAAAGCAATCTATAGGAAGAAAAACAATACTGGAAGACTTTCATTCTCTGATTTCATGACTTACCATGAAGCTAAAGTAATCAAGGGAGTATGTTATTTACATGGCAATAGACAGATCAGTGGAACAGAATTGAGTCCAAACATAGATCTATACTTGTCCAGTTAATAAATTTTCAATTAAGACATCAAAGCTATTCAATGGGTAAAGAAAAAGCTTTTCAACAATTGGTGCTGAAACAGCTGGCTATATATGTTGAAAAAACCTGTACACTAATGTTCAGAGCAACTTATTTGTGATAACCCCAAACTGGAAAAAATTTGAATATCCTTCAATGGGTGAGTGAGTAAAAAAACTGTAGTACATCCATATAAAGGCATACTACTCAGCAATAAAAAGAACTATTGATATAAACAACAGATGGAAAAAAGTTCATTTGAGTGAAAAAGTCAATCTTGGAAGGTTTTATATAGTTCCATTTATATAATATTTTTGAAATGACAAAATTATTGTAATATAAAACACATCAGTGGTTGTTAGGGGTTAGGGTTGGAGATAGGGTGTGACTATAAAGGGATAACATGAAGGGGTTTCTTTATGATGATGTGACAGTTCTGTATTCCAGTTTTAGTGGTGGTTACATGAATCTCTACATATGATAAAAATTCCATAGTACTGTATACACACACAAAATTTAGATATAAAAACTAGTGAAATCCGAATAAATCTGTAGTAGTGATGTACCAGTGTCAATTTCCTGGTTTTGATGATGTACTGTGGCTGTAAGATGTTATCATTGAAAGGTACATGGGAACACACCATACTAATTCTGTAAATTCTTATGAATCTTAATGTTTTTTGCCACTGTACACATGCTATGAAAAAAGGACTTGTGTGTTTATGTATTCTTTTTGTTTGTTTGTTTGTTAATGCATTCTTTTCTGTTGTTGTTGTTAATGCATTCTTATATATCAGAGATTTTATTTTTATAAGGTAGAATCCCCAAAGCAGGAATGCTTGGTTAATGGGAATGTGTATTTTTTGTTTTAATGAATATTACCAGTCGTCTTTTTCAAGAAGACTGGTCTAATTTACACCAGCAATATTTAAGTGCCTACTTCTCTGCTTTTCTAGTCCTGAATATTATTGCTTTATTTAATTTTGATGATAAAGTCTACTGATGATAAAGAATGCCATTCATTCAAATTTATTTTTCCCTGATTCCTAATTTAAGTATATTTTGATGTATGTTTGTCTTTTGCATTTTCTCTTTTGTAAATTGTCTGTCTATATCCTTTTCCTCATTTTCTTTCTTTGATTTTGAACAACTCTTTTTATATTAGGAATATTTTTCCCCAGTGTGGCATTTGCCTGTTGATTTTTTTGTGACATCTTTTATCACATACATTTTCTTTTACTTGAAAAATGTCTTTTTCCTTAAAGCTGTTCAGCTTTTTCCTGCCTTATTTAAGAGTTTTTCACTCCAAATTATCAATAATCTCCTAGATTTTTTCCCATTATTTTTGTTGTCTCATTACTCTGATACTTGCTTTTATATACGGTATGATATTGGAAAATATATGTGCTTTCTCTCCTAGCTGGATAGCTAGTTATGACAAAAGCGTTATTTAAATATCTGAAATACCATGTTTGACGTAGATTTGGATTTGTTTTTGAACTCTGTTTTGTTCTTCTGGTCTGTGGGTCTCTTGTGGTGTCAATACTTAAATGTTTTGCTTACAGGTAGTTTTATAAAAAGTGATAGGATCTGGTAAGACAAGTTCCTGGTAACTTTGTGCAGCTCACACATTCATCCTTCCAATATGAACGCTAACATCATTTTGTCCTTTAAAAAGAAGTATTTTAAACCATTGTGATTTGATTGGAATTATGTTAAATACAAAAGATAATTGGAAAGATGAACATACCTATACCATTGTACAATTTGTAAAGTAAGAGATCAATGAGCAGTGAATTAAGATAAATTATAATTACGATCAATTCATATTTAAATTTTGATTTTCTGCTGATTTTATCCACACGTTAGTGATTGCTGTTAGAGTGATAGTTTCAGAGGAATTTGTAGTGACAAGCAATATTCTAGGGCCCTTTGAAACAAGAATAGCACATCTGTTTTTCATTTAATGAAATGGAAAAGAATTGTATTAGTTAAGATTTTTGTTTTTCAAGAACACAAATAGTAATTCTGTATTCCTAGGGAAAATATTTATTCTGTATGTTGAGATTACAGACTTTTTGTATTTTTAACCCCTCTCTCCAATCTTTATATTCAGAAGCGATTGTTGGAAGCCATGGAGACATGCAACCACTCCCTGAAAAAAGAAGAGAGGAAAAGAAACCAACATAGTGAGTGCCTAATGTGCTGGTATGATAGCGAGACAGAGTTCACGTACCCCTCTCCATGGCCAGAAAAGTTCCCTGCCATAGGACGATGCTGCGCCAGGTAATGTTGTTTGGTAATTTTTCAACAACAGAGAGCTCAAAAAAAAAAAAAAGCAAGCTTTTGAATATCTACTTGGAGAATTAACAAATAATTTATGACAGTTGTAGTCAATTGATAATGAATTACATGCAACTTGCCAAGAATCATAGCATCTCTCTCTTTCTCTCTCTCTCTCTCACAGTTGTTTCTATAGTTCTCTGCTTTGGTCCAATTCTGCTTCTCTGTTTTCGTCTTCTGTTAAAGTTGCCCTGCCCCTGTATATATCTGTTCTCTCCCTCAAGAAGTTCTATGAATTTTTGTTTCCATTGCCAGTGTCTGCTCTCAGCATTATTTGACATGCTATGACTTTACCTCTTATACTCCCCAACCACCCAACTGGAAAGAAGGAGAACAAGAAATAAAAGAGCTCCTCTGGGGGCTTCCCTGGTGGTGCAGTGGTTGAGAGTCCGCCTGCCGATGCAGAGGACACGGGTTCGTGCTCCGGTCTGGGAAGATCCCACATGCCGCGGAGCGGCTGGGCCCGTGAGCCATGGCCGCTGAGCCTGTGCGTCCGGAGCCTGTGCTCCGCAACAGGAGAGGCCACAACAGTGAGAGGCCCGCGTACCGCAAAAAAAAAAAAAAAAAAATAGCTCCTCTGTTTCTTGCCTCAAACCTATTTCTACTTTCTCTTCTTCATTAAGATGTCTTCCTTGTTTTTTCTCTTCTCTCATCTTCTCTGCAAATAATATCTAGATGGCAGTCGTGTTGCAGATAAACGTTTCTCAGTTATGATTTTTCCTTTTGTTAAAACAAAGAGAAAGATGAAATAGACATTATAAAATGTTTATTTTCCATTCTGGGTTTTGGAACATGGAGGATATAGAGATTTGTAGTATGTTTTGTATGTTCCTTTAGTATAAAAATCATGTATATATACATATATAATTTATATATTTTATATATATTATTTTTTTAATATATTATATATATTTTTTAAATTAATGGGGAGGACGTCCACTCAGTATCTTACAGGCATGGTTGTGTCTGGATCAATACCAACGAAGAATCTGCTGCTCTATATTTTCTTTCTCTTAAAGGACGAATTGTTAATTCTCCTGTTAAAAGCAAGAAGGACTCTGGCAAAATACTGAAGGGAATGCTGAAAACCTGTGATTGCTTGCAGTGTATGAATTTTAAATTAAATGCCTCCATTTATTTTCTAGGTATAGAATAATATCATTAGATGCTTGGCGTGTAGACATAAGCAAAAACAAAATAACCAGGGTTGACCAAAAGGCATTATATTTCTGTGGATTTCCTACTTTGAAACACATCAAACACAAAGTCAGTGGCTATTTATTTTCATAAAATTTTTTCACTTTATTGAATGTGAAGTGATAATGGAGAAAAAATTAAAATTAAATTCTATGACTTCTTTTAAAGTTTTTTTTGAAGAAAAGTGGGGTTCAAGTATTCCAGCAAAGCAGTCGTGGAGAAAACATGATGTTGGAAATATTAGTGAATGCAGAATCAGATGAACTTGTAAGTATTTTCTTCATTATATATTTCTTAGGTGCTTATTATGCATAAAACTGTTTTAGCTGCAACGTGTTTTCCAAAGTGGTATAACATGTAGTAACTCCAGAAGTTCACAGGAAATAAGGGTAAAGTAAAGAAACATTTACACAAATTAAAGGACATATATAATTGTGACATAATGAGCAAAAAAAATGCTGTAGGAATTTGAAGAGGAGATGAGCTGTGTGAGCTAAAGATTAAGTACAGATCTGTAAATGAAAATAAGCTTGAGCTGGGTGCTAAAAGAAAGATTATCACAAAGAGGAAAAAGGAGGGGAAAGGTATTCCAGTTGAAAAGAATAACATGAGCTGGGAGTTATAGTAAAAAATAAATGTGATACATTATCTTATTTTTTTTAACCTTTTTGTAGGTCTGAATTTTTTTTAATACTTTTTCTTTTTTTAGAGTAAATGTGATGTATTTGAGGAGAAGGAATAGATAAACCTGACTGAATCAGAGGACTTATATTGGGAAATAATAGACAATAAGGTTGAAAAAACAGATTGAGGCCAGATTATGGAGGACCTTGAATACCAGGCTAAGGAGTTTGGACTTATTTTTCATGACTGTTCTCTTGAAATTGGTATTTTCATAAAGATTAATTTGGTGGCAATATAGTAGACTAAAGTGCATACAAAAAAATGGAAGAAAATGGAAAAGCCTGCAAGTTGAGGTTGTGGTTATAGAAGCCTTAGACAATAAGGACATAAACTGTGGAAGTGGTAATAGATCTAGATGAACAGGACTAAATAAAATTCACAAGTTTCATCATTTGTTCAAAAATAGGGGATGAAAAGAAAAAGAAAATATTAAATATGAATCACTCTTAGATATCAGACTAATTAACTGAAAAACAATTACTGTTTATTGGAATAAAGAAGTTAAAATGGGAGAGGCACTGGCTTGAGGGGATTAATTATCAGTAATAGAATTTCAAGTTGGTGCTAGGACATTTAACTTGAGCCGCCCTTTCAGCCTTTCTCAACAGAGTTCCACAAGAGTTTTAAGCCCTCTTGCCCTAAGTCATCCGTTCGTTTATAATAGATTAATTTACCTTTTGTGCATTTAGAATGGTACTAGTTATGTACCATCCTTGGAAGAATTGGGGAGATACATAGTCAAATTGTTTTTTGTGTTCTGTGGTTCAGATGAAAAACTTCAGTCAAGAAAGGCAACTTATGGGCTTCCCTGGTGGGGCAGTGGTTGAGAGTCCGCCTGCCGATGCAGGGGACGCAGGTTCGTGCCCCAGTCCGGGAAGATCCCACATGCCGCGGAGCGGCTGGGCCCGTGAGCCATGGCCGCTGAGCGTTCGGAGCCTGTGCTCCGCAACGGGAGAGGCCACAAAAGTGAGAGGCCCGCGTACCGAAAAAAATAAATGAAAAAATAAATAAATAATTTAATTAATTAATTAAAAAAGAAAGGCAACTTATACACAGTTGAATACCTGGAGCTAGAGCTTGTAAAGCAATAGGGATATGTAGGGCGTTGGCAAGGAAGTGATGGCTGGGGCCTCGGGGCTCATTTCCTTGAAGAAAGGGGATTCTCAGGGTTCAAGGCCCCAGCATGAGGAAGTACCCATGGGTGGAAAGGGTGGAAAAGGAACCAGTAAAAGTTACATAGTGTTCAGAGAAGAAAGAGAATAATTCCCATGTTTAGTAGTGTCACAGAAGCATGGAGTAGATGGTACATACAGTTCAAGAAGAGTGAAAACTAAAATAAGGTCTGTGAGTTTGTCCTTTGGGCATCATTACTGGACTTTGAGGATTCCATTCCCATAGGTTGTTGGAGGCAGAAGTCCAATTCCTAAGTACTAATCCGGGACTCGTTAGGTGGGAAGTCGAGGTAGCAAGTCTTAAGCCCTTGGTTAAGAAGTTTATCATTGAAAAGAGGGCTAGAAACATAACTGTAGGTAAAGAAGAGGCAGCTCATTTAGCAAATCCGTACAAAAGAAGAGAGGTAGAGCTAAAGAAGAAAGGAGGTCTTAAAGGCACTGTAGAGGGAAAGGATGTGAAGTGGATTGCCTCTAGGGCTTACGGGGAAAGGATTAATCTAGGAAAGAAGGGAAAAGGATAATTAAGGGAGCCTAGTTCTAATGTTGAAACTTGTTTTATTTATCAGAATAGTCATTCTTTTATATGTTCACTGTAAGAGATGTCTAAATATAGTAAATAAAATAAAAAGTTACCCCCAAAAGTCTAAAAATAGTCATCTCTATTTGTTAAAGAAGTATTTGCTAGTAATGATTAAGCATAATGAAAAGAAAAAATGTGAATCAAAATTTATATTTCAACTTCAGTTTCTACCACAAAGTTGTTGTCTGACCAACAGTAATAATAATAATAATGTTTCCTTTTAAGAATTTGTACTTAAGGTATTATTTCATACAGAATATTTATACAGTTGTCCCTCAGTATCCATGGGACATTGGTTCCAGGACTCCCCACTGATACCAAAATCTGTGGATGCTCAAGTCTCTTATATAAAATGGTGTAATATTTGCATATGACCTACACACATCCTGCCTTATACTTTAGATCATCTCTTTTACTTATAATACTTAATACAATATAAATAATTGTAAATACAATGTAAATGCTATGTAAATAGTTGCCAGCATTTGTTGAAACTTTCTGGAGTTTTTTCTTTTTGTTTTTTTAAATATTCTCCATCAGTAGTTGGTTTAATCTGCAGATGTGGAACCCATGGATACAGAGGGCCAACTGTGCAGTGTTTTATAGTTTAAAAAAGCTTTTGTGTATATTATTTTATCCTTAAATAAATATTGTGAGGTAGATGTTATAACTTCTTCTCATAAAAGAAAACTGAGACTCAGTGGGATTAAAGGATTTGCCTAAGAGTCCATAGCTGAAGAGAGGCAGAACCCAATTTTGGACCCATAGTTTCTAACTTGAAATAAGTCTAGTGTTCTTATTTAATTATACCAACCACAAACTGAAATGAATTACATATTTTAGATTCTGTTTTATGCTATCTGATTATTTGATATGAAATAATAATAGCCCTTTTCTAGACATCTATGCTGTTCTTTTCACTTTTCTCAGTTTCCATGAGAAAAATAAGCTGATAATCATGAGAATAATAGAATCATAGAATTTTACAACTGGATGGAATTTTGTGAGGCAGCTAATCGAGCTCATTAATTTTACAAATTAAAAAACTTAAATGGAGATTGGGAAAGGGAGATTCACTCAGCTAGTTAGCAGCAGAACTAAGAACCTAGGTTTCTTGCTGAACATTATTTCTACTAATGTTGGCTATTATTGTGAACAGTAATACTCACATTATAGGTCAGTGTTCTTCTGTTTGATTTTACTGAAACCTGTTTTCTCGCCAAGTAATTTCATTTAGGATTAAAATCAGTGGGCCATCCTTCACTAATAACTGCCAGTGCTGCTGAACAAATGAGGAGGCAAGCTTCCTAGTGTTGAGATGTTTATACTGCAGAAAATTACTTTTAAGTTGGTCATAGTTCCCTTCTAATAAGAAGAGATTGGCAGAGGGGAAGGTAAAGTTGGTAAACTTATACAGATTCATAATAAATTAAAGAATAAAGAAAGGCAGATAAGTAAAAACAACTGAAAAAAAAATTTTTTTAAGAAGGAAGACTTCTCTGGTGGTCCAGTGGTTAAGACTCCACGCTTCCACTGCAGGGGGCTAGGGTTCAATCCCTGGTCAGGGAACTAAGATCCTGCATGCCGCATGACATGGCCAAAAAAAATTTTTAAATAAAAATAAATAAACTTAAAGGAAAGGGAAAAAATCTAAAAGAACAGGAATCCTGGAAAATGTACTAGAAAGACAGAGAGTAGTTGGCAATAAAGGCACAACTTAGAGAAGAGAAATTTTAAAAATTGAATTCAAGTGGATGGAATAATTAAGTGGGAATAAAGCTGAGAAGAGCAGTTACTAATAGGGAATAATTGGCCTGAGCCATCAAATAATATTTTATATCTGTTTTAATTATTAAGGCATGGTTTTTATAGATTTTAAGTACACTGTTATAAACACAAGCCAGTTTTAATTATTTAATTTTGCCTCTGTAAAATTCTCTCTTGGACCTAAAACATGAATGAACTTTTCTGTTTTTACTTTAAGAGTGTAGAAAATATAGCTTCATCAGTGCTTGGGACGTCTCTCTTTGTTAATTGGCCTCATCTTGAAGAAGCTAGAGTTGTTGGTGTATCAGATGGAGAAACTAAGTAAGATTTTATTTATAATTTTTAAAGTTTAT
Organism: Pseudorca crassidens; assembly: GCF_039906515.1. Classification (NCBI taxonomy): domain Eukaryota; kingdom Metazoa; phylum Chordata; class Mammalia; order Artiodactyla; family Delphinidae; genus Pseudorca; species Pseudorca crassidens. Next base: position 29,244,970 of record NC_090300.1, read on the forward strand.
ATGTGCTTTGCTATTTGTTGGCTTTTATTCATACATTTTAACTGATATAATATTTGTAAAATATTTACACTCTATAGTGAAAATGAAAGTCCTCTAATCATACCACTCCAGGTTCAATCACTATTGACAGTTTATTGTACATACCTTGAGATGCATATTTTTTATTAGTATTTTATTTTATTTTTTAAATTAAATTTTATTGGAGTATAGTTGCTTTATAATGTTGAGATGCATATTTTAGATGCATATATTATTTTTTCCCTTTTGCCTTCTTTTCCTTTCAATAGCTTGGAGGTTCTATATCCTAATTCTTTTCTACCAGTTATCATTATATAAATTAGCAAATATATTTCTTTCTGACAAGAATAAATAGCATATGTAACCTTACCTTTTCCATGCCTTTCCCAGGTTTCATTTAAATAATATATTAAAAAACACGTATCTTCTATTCTAAAAATAATTTCTTAACATTTTATTCAAGTTCACAATCATTTTATCAGTGATTATTTAGACAAGCTATTCTTTGTCATCTTTTACTTGGTCTGATATCTTGTTCTTTTGTTATTTTTCATGTCTAGAACTTTCTAAAGTAATTTTTTTTTCGTAGAAAATATGAGGATGTTAATGTTTTCTGAGTTATTACATATCCAAAAGGTTTTTTTGGTTGTTTTTCTCATGCATAGGTTTAGAGTTAGAGGCCTAATCCTTTTTCCTTAGGTCTCTGCAAACGTATCTCAGTTGTGTTTTGTTGCGTAATTTTGTTGATGAGAAGTCAGTACCAGTATGAACTGGTATTGAACATTCTTTTTTAATCATCAAAATTCAGTTCCCCTGCCTTTTTGATGAAGTCCAGTTATCAGTTCTTAGTTTTTTGGATCGTACTTTTGGTCTAAGAACTCTTGACCTAGCCCTAGGTCCCAAAGAAGATTTTCTCCAAAAAGTTTTATAGTTTTACCTTCTCCTTTTACATTTAAATCCATGATCCATTTTGAATTAATTTTTATATAAGGTATGAGGTTTGGGTCAAGTTTCATATGTTTACCTATGAATATTGAATTAACTCGAGTACTATTTGTTGAAAAAACTCTCCTTCCTCCATTAGTTTGCTTTTACACCTATGTCAAAAATAAGTTGAGCATATTTGTATGGGTCTACTTGTGGGTTCTCTGTGTTGTTGCATTTGCCTCTATGTCTATTTTTATGCCTACACCACATTGTCTTGTTACTGTAGCTATGTAGTAAGTCTTAACCTTAGGTAGAGCGATTCCTTACTTTTTTTTTTTTTTTCAAAATTGTTTTAACTATTTTTGGTCCTTTGCCTTTCTATATATAGTTTAGAATAATTTTTTTTTATATTTATAAAAATCTTTGAGAAATTTTGATAGGAATTGTACTAAACTTATAATTTGTGGAGATTTGACATCTTTACTATGTTGAGTCTTCTGATCCAAATGGATAAATGAAGCTCCATTTATCTCTCCATTTATTTTAATCTTTGATTTCTTTTATCACAATTTTGTTTCCTCAGCATACTGAACCTGTATATGTTTTGTTAGATTTATACCTACCTAAGTATTTAAAACTTTTTGGAGCAACTATAGATAGTATTATGTTTTCAATTTCAGTTTCCCCAGCCAGTATATAGAAATGTAATTGATTTCTGTATGTTGATTTTATATCCTAGGACCTGGCTAAACTTACTTCCCTGCCTTTTTTCTTAAAGTCCAAGCCAGTTATTTTTTAGAATTCTGAATTTACCTAGTTGTTTCCTCTTAGTGTCATTTAAGTTGGTCCTCCATCCCACATGTTTCCTGTAAACTGGGAGTTAGGTATAATGGCTTGATTAGAATCAAGTTAAACTTTTTTAGCAAAACTTCTTTATTGGGGCTTCCCTGGTGGCGCAGTGCTTGAGAGTCCACCTGCCGTTGCAGGGGACACGGGTTCGTGCCTCGGTCCGGGAAGATCCCACATGCCGCGGAGCGGCTAGGCCTGTGAGCCATGGCCGCTGAGCCTGCGCGTCCGGAGCCTGTGCTCCTCAACGGGAGAGGCCACAACAGTGAGAGGCCCGCGTACCGCAAAAAAAAAAAAAAAAAAAAAAACTACTTTATTGAATTTGAGAGTATTAATTCTTTAAAATTTTATATTTTTATTATGTATTTAGTTTAATTTCTTATAGAGAAAGAATAATAATTTGTTTTAAATTTTTGATTAAAATTTTTTACAAGTGTTTGTTCTGAAATTCATATTACAGTTTTTAAAAAGGAGGCTTTTTGTTTTATGGGGTTTTGCCGTTATACCATGTAGAAATCTTTTCACTTTGAAGACTCACACTACTAGAACTCTATATTAAACCACAAATTTGCGGGTAATATAATTTTAATTTTTAAGGTTTTACTTGGAAGAACCTGCAGGAACACAGAAGCTTTATTTGGGAAGAACTGCACCACCCTCTAAAGTGGTCCATCTTGGAGACAAAGAACAATCTAACTGGACAAAAGAAGTACAAGGAATTTCAGAATAGTGAGTGTCATAAATAGTATTTAATGTCATTGAACTAGAATGTGGTGGTCTAATGTACTTATTTTTTAACTTATTTTCCACTTAGTGTGATTACTCTGAATACTGACTGCATCTTCATTTTATGGTCTAAAAAAATAATGAGTTCTAATTTAAAATAAAATCTGGTTAGCAGCAGTTAGAGCCTTGCCCAGTTTGTCACTAAAACACTTCATGATGTACAAAAAAAAAAGAAAAGACATAATCACTTACACTAGGAATACACAGTTCATAAGTTGCCTGAATTTGAGAGTTAATTTCACTAACCATAAGGCCATTGAATTTCTTGGCCACATGTAACTAATAAAAATAGGAGGGCATACTCTCCTTTGTTCTTCACCCTTCCCTCCTCCCTACTCCCCTCCTCCCTACACCCAAGTCCCTTATGCTCTGAATTCAGAAATGCAAGGTCTATACCAGCTAAGTAAAGAAGAAGCTAACCCTCCTTGGAATGCTAATTTTCAGGGTGCTTTGTGTCCCATTATCCCACCCTAACAGTACCTCTCCTTTTTCATCCAAACACTAGAATTCCCTAAACCAAAACAGAATAATAGAAACTGGCAGTGGCACGTGAAATGGTGTTATAAATGTATATCAGTCAGCCCTCCTGTTCATACTGTAGTAGCATCCATTGATAAATGGGAACTCAAGGAGACACCTCTTCTACAATTATAGGAGCTAATACCAGGCCATAATATCCTTATTCAAAGATGATTAAACAGGAAATATGTAAAAAGACCATGAAAAGCTATCCAACATAAAAGGAGATGAACACAGCTGTCAGGGGGAGAAGAGCATTTTTGGCCTCCCAATAGTGTAAGTTAGATACCCCTGTCATAGCTCACATCATTCTGAATTTTCTTTTATCGCATATAAATAGAATCATAATAATAAATTTATGAATGTGGTTACTTTAAGACTCTTTTCATAGATAGTAGGCTCCATAAGGGTAGGGAACATATCTGGTTTTTTCACCATAATTTTAATTTAGCTATATAAAATATATGTATATATAATAATGTTATTTAACTATATATAGTGTATATTATATAATACATATATTTTTGTATAAACACATATACGAAAATAAAATTATGATTTCTATAATGAGCTCAGTAGATGGTCTGAATAGTAATATGGGCATACTGAAAAGTGAATCAGTGGGCTAAAAGATCAAGCTAAGGAATTTCTTCAGCACATAGTACACAAAGAGATGAAAATAGTATAGTCAGAATTTCTGATATGTAGCTGAGAGGAGTTCTAGAAAGAGGAAATGGAAAGGAGACAAGAAAATATCCCTCAGGTGAAGAATGATTGCATCTTCATATCAGGAATCAGCACACTTTTTCTGTAAAGGCCAAATACTAAATACTTTAGGCTTTGTAGACTTTACAGTTTTTGTCACAACTTCTCAACTCTGTTGTTATATCACAAAAGCAGCCATAGATATTAAATAAATGATTGACTGTGTTCCAGTAAATTTTATTTATAAGAATAGGAGGCAGTCTGGATTTAGCCCGTTACCATAGTTTGCCAACCCCTACTTTAGACTGAAAAGGCTCACTGAATGCCCCTCCCTATCAATCTCTATTTTCTCTTTCTGGATTTACCTATTCTGGATGTTTCATATAAATAGAGTCACATAATATGTGACCTTTTGTGTCTGGCTTCTTTTACTTAGCATGTTTAGGGGGTTCATACATATTGTAGTATATGTCAATACTTACTTCTTTTTATGGCCAAATATTTCATTGTATGGATATACCACCTTTTGTTCGTGCATTCATCTGTTGGACATATGGCTTCTTTCCACCTTTTTGCTATTGTGAATAGTGCTGTTATGAGCATAGGTCTATAAATATTTGTTTGATTACTTGTTTCCAGTTCTTTGGTTACATACTTAGGAGTGGAATTGCCAGGCTGTTTGGCAGTTCTCTGTTTAACTTTTTGAGGAACTGTGAAACTGTTTTCCGCAGTGGCTGCACTGTTTTACATTCCCATCAGCAGTATACAAGTGTTCCAGTCTCTCCACATCCTTTCCAACACTTTTCTTTTTTTTTTTTTTTTTTGGCTGCATTGGGTCTTTGTTGCTATATGTGGGCTTTCTCTAGTTGTGGCGAGTGGAGGCCACTCTTCATTGCAGTGCACGGGCTTCTCATTGTGGTGGCTTCTCTTGGTGCAGAGCACGGGCTCTAGGCGCACAGGCTTCAGTAGTTGTGGCACACGGGCTCAATAGTTGTGGCTCACGGGCTCTAGAGCGCAGGCTCAGTAGTTGTGGCACATGGGCTTAGTTGCTCCACAGCATGTGGGATCTTCCCAGACCAGGGCTTAAACCCGTGTCCCCAGCACTGGCAGGCTGATTCTTAACCACTGCGCCACCAGGGAAGTCCCACAGCGCTTCTTGTTTTCAGTTTTTTGTTATAGCCAGCCTAGTGGGTATGAAACACAGGAGTTTCTTACAACTCTATGAGTTCTTATTTAATCTTACAGACTGTGGGAAAGGTAGCCACAGGATAATGCAAAAAGTCTTAAGTTAGGTACTCAGAACTGCTAGCATATTTATTTAAAGTTTATTTAAGCATTTGATTATGAGTTGGTAGTTTGAATGATGATTATCATCTTAGAATATATGCACACTCATACACATCTATATTTATTTTTTATTTTTTCTTTGAGCTACCTGAGAAGAAAAGGAATAATAATAAATGAAACATCTGCAGTTGTATATGGTCAGTTACTCACAGGTCGTAAATACCAAGTAAATCAAAATGGTGAAGTCCGTCTAGAGAAACAGTGGTCAAAACAAGTTCTTCCATTTGTTTATCAAACTATTGTCCAAGTAAGTCTCCTTCAGGTCTCAATTCTATCTTAATGTACACTGTTGCACACTGTATAAAGAAAACACTATATCATATTAATATGCAGCAATATATAATAGATATTATTATTTAATGTAATTTGCAAAATACTGTAGTGTTTAAAAGGAGTATAACACGCTCAGACACTCATTCTGTGTATGGTTAGGAAACTTTTCTTTTGTATTTATTTATTATTCTCACAAAAAGTTTGCTTTAAATAAATTAGTAAATACAAAAAGCATTTGCTTTTGTGTTTGTGATCTTAGATGTTGTAAGGGGGCAAATTTTTTTAAATGCATGTAGTGATCATGTAATTTGAGGGAAGCAGTATAGCATAGTGATTAAGAGTACTGACTGAGTTGACTTCTTAGCCATATGACCTTGGGCAAGATCACCTTTCTGTGCTTTAGTTTCCTCATCTATAAAGTGGGGCTAGTAATGGTCTCTGCCACAGAGGGTTGTCTTCAGGATGAAATGAACTAATAAATATGTAAAGTACCTAGAAGAGTGTCTGGCATATAAGGAGATAATAAATTTTAGATTCTGGTATTGTTATGTAGAAAACCTTTACATTTGACATTTGTAGACAGCATAGTCATAATCCCATAGGAAAAAATCTTGATATGCAGTCTATAGAAATTTTGACTGTAACGATTCACTTTTATATTTCATTCTACATAGGACATCCGAGCTTTTGACTCCCGTTTCTCCAATATTAAAACATTGGATGACTTGTTTCCTCCTAGAAGTATGGTCTTTATGCTGGGAACACCCTATTATGGATGCACTGGAGAAGTTAGTACCTGTTATTATTACTATTAAATTTCTTTATGGTTTCAAGTTAATACAGTTATTTAACTTCTCTTCATTTAGGCATAAAATAAAATGTAATACTGAAGGGGGAAAAAAGAAAGAGTTCATTCATCTAATTTATAAACACAATATTTGGCTATATATCTTTAGTGTTGAGCACACTGAGATCAGGAGGTGGTGGAAGAAGAATTCAGATTCTAATCTCTTTTTTCATAGGTTTATTTATTGTAGTACGGATGAAGCAATTCTGAAATTATTTTCAATGTATTATTGGGTTGATGAATTGATAAATGTGTTGATGTTTTGGGGAACTCCAGCTCTCACATGGGAAAAGGTACCTGTAAGTATAGAACAGGAGAATGCAAGAAAGGACCTGTGGGAACAGATTAGAATTGGAGGTATTAATGTGAACTCATGATTGCTAAAATACTTTATACGTGTGTATGTGTATATATATAGGCACATGTATATGGGTATATTTATGTATGTTTGTAGATAATATGAATGCATATGTGCCTATACGTACATATATTTTCTAGCCCTATTTGCTCATAAGGATTGGAAGCAAAGATACCCTGGTAGCATGTAACACTCTGATCTTGATCTCTAACACCATATCCCACAAAAAGGAACTGGCCTTCTCAGAGAAATGGCTGATTACAGGGCTGAGGCAGAATAAGTACACGATGAGCCTAGAACTACTAGTTATGCGGGAAAGCAAGGAAGTACTCACAAGAATGATGTGAGCATATGTGGTACACAGGTACCAGGTTGAAGAGGCTCCTACCGGCCAAATCTGGGACTGTTTAAGTACCAAAGTAATTGAGTACATATTGAATTATAAACCATCAGGGGCGGGGAATAGGAATGCATGATTCCATAGTGATAATAAATAGGTAAATAAATGGAGAAAGGAAAGACTTTTGCCTATATTATCATGTCAGGGATAATTGTGGAGGGAATGAGGGAGTTGGAAAACCATCATTTAACAAGCATAATGATTCAGATTGAATCAGGCAACAATCATCATTGGAAGCTAAATCTAAGGGGAATTTTTGATCAGGAGCAAGATATTTTCATGGTCTTAGAAAGTGTCTCCCCACAGATTGTTTATTTAGTTGCAAGGAAAACAAAAAACTATAACTGTACAGTAAAGAAATTGAGCAACATCTTGATTGTGTGATCAAAATTAAAAAATAGTGAGGAACAGATGAACATCATGTACCTCCAGATGGGGTACTCTACAAAGGACACATCCTCTGTGCACTATTCTGGCTGAGAATATGTAACATTAACCTAATCACGAGAAACACTAGACAAATCCCAAATGTAGAAATGTTTTTAAAAAGTCAGGGTAGGGGGCTTCCCTGGTGGCGCAGTGGTTGAGAGTCCGCTTGCCAATGCAGGGGACACGGATTCGTGCCCCGGTCCGGGAGGATCCCACGTGCCGCGGAGCGGCTGGGCCCGTGAGCTATGGCCGCTGGGCCTGCGCGTCCGGAGCCTGTGCTCCGCAATGAGAGAGGCCACAACAGTGAGAGGCCCGCATATCGCAAAAAAAAAAAAAAAAAAAAAAAAAAAGTCAGGGTAGAGAGGGAGGAATGAACTATATTCTTCAAAATGTCAGTGTATGAAAGACAAAGTCTCTGGATATATTAAAAGAGGCTAAAGAGATATGACAACTAAATGCAATATCTGATCCTAGCCTGATCCTGTAGTAGAGGGAGTAAAGAGTTTTCTATAAATATAGGTCACTTCTAGGTCAACTGACAAAACTGGTGTATGGACAGTGGATTAGATAAAAGTATTGTGTTGTAAATTTATGTATTTAATAACTGTACTGTGGTAATATAATAAAATATCCTCTTCTTAGGAAATATGCACCAAAATATTTAGGGATAATGGACATGATATATATAATATACCCTCAGAAAGTTTCAAAAAATAATTATGTGTATGTAAATACACACATAGAGCACAAATGTCAAATGGAGTTAAATGTCGATAATAGGTGAATCTGGGTAAATGTTCTTTGACTTGTTTTATTTTTGCAACTTTTTGGTAGTTGGAAGTTATTTGCAAATTAAAGTTAATTTTTTTTAAAAGGCTGGTTAACAACTGGTTAAAGCAAGGTACAATGACTCAAATTTATAAGCACATCCACTTATAAATTCGAAGAAAATGTCCACTATCTACTTTTATTGTGTTACTGTATTTCAGAAATACTAAACACTACTCAAATAAGTAGAAAAACAAGTAAATAAAATGTAGTGAAAGAGACTAAAACATACTGTGATTTTTTTTTTTTTTTTCCCTCCAAGGTTCAGGATTCAGGGGATGTGATTACAGAAGGCAGGATTCGTGTGATTTTCAGTATTCCATGTGAACCCAATCTTGATGCTTTAATACAAAACCAGCATGTGAGTACTATAGTCCGTGTGATTTAATTTAGAATTGATTACCTTTAAAAATGTTAGATATTTTTGGTACCTCCTTTGAATTATTGCAAATATTTTATTTAACACTGATTAAATTCTCTCACAGTTGTATCTAGTATTAGTTAAAAATAAGTGGAATCTGTGCTCAAAACTTCATGCAAATCTTTGGGGGAAAAACTGCTGAGATCCCACTATTAATTTATAATGGTTGTTGTTAATGGTTGTTGGTAGTGTGGCTTGTGGGATCTTAGTTCCATGACCAAGGATTGAACCCAGGCCCTCAGGAGTGAGAGCCCGGAGTCCTAACCAGTGGACCGCCAGGGAATTCCCAGTGGCACATTGATTAGCATACCCTCTGGGAATAGACTTGGGTTTTTTTAAACCTTTCGTAATTAATCAAGGTCTGCATTTTTAGTTACAAGTAACAAATGACCTTCTTGCAAAGGTTATATGTCTCTACTCAGCTAAAGATGAACAGTCCCTAGAGAAAATTGGGAAACTGCACTTAAGTTCATGGCACCCTTTTATTTTTCTCTGTTAAAGTAAGGGGATAATCCCGATATCTATCATTTGTTTTTATTGATTGATTAGATAATTAACTTGACTGAAATTAATTCACATTCAGCCAGCCATTGCTACTTATATTTTATTTTTGCTAGTAGTAACAATCTAAAACTTCATTTCCTGTGAAATGCGTTTAAGGCATTAGGCATCGGCATACCCGTGAGGAACCTTTATGGAAAGCAGAGAAGTCCCTAAAATCTTGCCATCAGGTCTCTTTTGGAGAAATAATTCAGAAGGCATAGTCAGGAAATCAGGAGAGTGGCCCTTTAGATGAAGAAGCTGGAACTCTGTTTGGGAGTCAGTGGAGGCAGAAGAACTTGTTGCTTCATCCCTGGCTTTTTTTAGATCTGACAGAGCCTACCCAATTCTAAGGGTACAGTGTTGCTAGGCATGCCTTCTCCAGTATACTTTCTTTCTCTTTACATATTTTCTTTATCTTTTACTCAAGCCTTCTTTCTCTACTTTTTATTTTATAATTTCTAGGATATTTGTGGTGATTTAATTAACTTTAACTATACCATAATCCAATATTTTTCAAAAGGAGTACTAATTGTATTTTGAGCAGGACTACTGTGTATTAAATAGGACTGCCCTGTATATGGCAAGACAATTGGCATCTTGGTGCCTGGACACTAAGTGTTCTTAACCTGTGTCAATTATTGTAACTGAATGTGCCTCAACACATTTTCAGATACTTATTAGAAAAGTGGTACTACCTGTGATAGAGAACTATTGCCTTAATTCTTCCTTTATATTCTGAAATTATTTCTATATCTGATAATATTTTTGATTGTGTTGCATTCTTTACTAGCATATTAATGTATTTTAATAGTGACTTTATGTACCAGGCGACTAAAAAAATTTATCCATTTAGGGGTCATTGTAGACATGATCATTAAAAAAATAATCGTGGAAAATAATTCCTTACCATTCTCTGTAAATTTTGCTTTGCTGATGATAAAAATCCTTACATTCCCATGAAATAAGAATATAAAATATTTGTATAATTTATTAAATATAGTATATTTATTATATTTATATATTCATTTACATGAACATAGTATATGAAATCCATATAAAATAAGTATGTATTATTATTATTACATACATAATGTTAGGAGTATATGGTAGCTTACCATAGTTGGTACTGGATTTGTGAGTAATTTACTTCCTGGTTAAAAATTGTATGATCTGGTAATTTTTTTTTTAATTTGACTGTCTTCATAGTTTCTTCCCATAAGTACACAAATAAAGGTTACATTTCATTGACTGAATTATATTAACAATGTATTAATTATGAGCCTATTCATACTTATTTTCATATGATAAATGATTTGGGGAAACAAATATTACTTATATCTATATATGAAGGACACTCAGTTTTGCTCAGTAGCAACTATTTTGATGACATACTCATGTTTTAATTCAATGTAATAATTATCAAGACCTCAATTTTTCCCAGGTATTTTACCAGGTCCTTCTTAGAACATGAAAATTAATTTTTTAAAAATCGTTCTCGCCTACAGAGTTTGCCGTTTAATACTTACTGTAGAGTTTATTTCTTGAGGCAGTTTCACAAACTGTATGTTTCCTCCCCCTTTCATTCATCCTTGGGAATTCTGTTCTTTAAGGAGAGAGAGGAGCAGAAATATTCTGCCTATAAATCCTTTAACAAAAAGCAGGGTGGGGGGTAATAGGTCACTTACTTTTGAGAATCCTTACATTGCCACAATCCAAAATGTTAGTGATGTCTTATCTCCAGATTTTAAAGGTAAAGAAATGCTGCTTTAATGCTTTGTGTTTCCATAATTGACCTTTTTGTTTTTATATTTAAAGAAATATTCTATAAAGTACAACCCAGGATATGTGTTGGCCAGTCGCCTTGGAGTGAGTGGATACCTTGTTTCAAGGTTTACAGGAAGTATTTTTATTGGAAGAGGATCTAGGAGAAAGTAAGTTTATGTTAGAGAAATTTACTTAAAGTGGCAGAAAAAAATTAAATAATAAAGATAAAATGGTTAATATTTCAGTATTTATTTTCTCTTATTAATTGCTCTGAATTTTCTTTAAAAATTATGCATAGATTCCTCTGATGGTGATCTTTTATCTAAATGGCACATGCTTTAGGTGTTTGGAAAGACAGTTCTTATTTTTAGCAGCTAACAAATTGAACCTTGAAAAAAGGTATCAGATGGTGTGTGTGAATCTCAATTATATATTTCCCTACATTTCCTTATTTCATTCTCCTCTCAATTACATAATCTATTTGTATGCTTTGTTGACTTGGGTTTTGAAGCCTTTCCTCTAGTTTTTCCACTACTGCTACTTTGGAAATAACCATGATAACTAAAATGTAGAAAACCAATCAAGACTAAACTTTTCTAAAAATTGAAAGCAAAGCTTTTTATTCTTTGAACAAAATTTTAAAACTTTTGTGTGTATGTGTGTGTGTGGTTTAAATTCAGCCCTCATGGAGACCATAAAGCAAATGTGGGTTTGAATCTCAAATTCAACAAAAAAAATGAGGAGGTACCTGGATATACTAAGAAAGTTGGAAGTGAATGGATGTATTCATCTGCAGCAGAACAACTTCTTGCAGAGTACTTGGAGAGGTAAGTGCCTAGCAAGATCCTGCTAGGCATCCAACAATGTAGGAATGTGATAACTATTTTGCCTTGCTGATAAGAAAAATGTTTCCTTTAGTAAAATGTGACATATGTTAATATAAACTTAATTTAGTCTCATGAAGCATCATAGCCACTAGTTACAATAGAGTAGAAAAATACTGTACTTATATTATTCAAAATTAAAAAGGAAGGTGAGAATTGGCCTCCTTTTAATTAAAAATTTCCTTAACTTACTATCTTAAGTTATTCACTACTCTGCATGTCTGTGTCAGTAGTAAGAGGATTGGTATGGATAAACAAAACAACTCTTGGCGTAGTGAATTTTCTTAAAACTCCAGCTGGACAATAGATTACTATCCTAGAATCACTGAATTTAATTGCTGAAATAAATAGTCTAAGAAGTCAACAAGTCTCAGCTCCTCCTTATAAAAATGAGAAATCTGAGTACCAAGATTTACTGAATTAGTGTCAACGATTCATAGGAAATGCTGTACTTCTGGTTAGCAATTGAATGTTCTGTCCATTGTTCCACTGGTTTCTAACCTTCTTATATTTGAGGATCCCTGTATTAGTTTCCTAGAGCTGCCTTAACAAAATAGCACAAACTGGTTGGCTTAAAACGACAGAAATTTATTGTCTCACAGTTCTGAACACCAGAGTCCAAAATCAAGATGTTGATAGGGCCATGCCTCCCCTGAAGGTGCTAGGGAAGGACCTGTTCCATACCTGTCTCCTAGCTTCCTGTAGCCTCACGAGTTTTGTTCCTTAGCCTATAGATGCATCACCCCAATCTTCCATCTTCACATGGTTCTCTCCTTATGTGTCTTCATATCATCTTTTTCTAAAATTTTATTGGAGTATAGTTGATTTACAATGTTGTGTTAGTTTCAGGTGTACAGCAAAGTTACTCAGTTATACGTATACATATATTCATTCATTTTTAGATTATTTTCTCTTACGGGTTATCACAGAATATTGAATAGAGTTCCCTGTGCTATACAGTATGTCCTTGTTGGTTATCTATTTTATATAAGTAGTGTGTGTATGTTCATCCCAAGCTCCTGATTTATCCCTCCCTGCCACATTTCCCCTTTGGTAACCATAAGTTTGTTTTGGATACCTGTAAGTCTGTTTCTGTTTTGTAAATACGTACATTTGTATCATTTTTTTGAAAATTAGATTCCACATATGAGTGATATCATATATTTGTCTTTGTCTGACTTGCTTCACTTAGTATGATAATCTCTAGGTCCATCCATGTTGCTGCAAATGACATTATTTCATTCTTTTTTATAGCTGAGTAATATTTGATTGCACATACGTACCACATCTTTATCCATTTCTCTGTTGATGACATTTAGGTTGCTTCCATGTCTTGGCTATTATAAATAATAGTACTGCAATGAACATTGGGGTGTATGTGTCTTTTCGGATTATGGTTTTCTCCAGATATATGCCCAGGAGTGGGATTGCTGGATCATGTGGTAGTACTGTTTTTAGTTTTTTAAGGAACCTCTATACTCTTCTCCATAGTTGTTGTTCCAATTCACATTCCCACCAACAGTGTAAGAGGGTTCCCTTTTCTCCACACCCTGTCCAGTGTTTACTGTTTGTGGAATTTTTGCTGATGGCCATTCTGACCCATGTGAGGTAATACCTCATTCTAGTTTTGATTTACATTTCTCTGATAATTAGCGATTTGAGCATCTTTTCATGTGCTTTTTGGACATCTTTATGTCTTCTTTGGAAAAATATCTATTTAGATCTGCCCACTTTTTGATTGGGTTGCTTATTTTTTTGATATAGAGCTGCATGAACTGTTTGTGTATTTTGGAGATTAACCCCTTGTCAGTCGCTTCATTTGCAAATATTTTCTCCCATTCTAAGGGTTGTCTTTTCATTTTGTTTATGGTTTCCTTTGCTGCATATCATCTTTCCTTTGTTTCTGTCTCTGTGTCCAAATTTCCCCTTTTTATAAGGACACCAGTCATATTGGATTAGGGCCTATCCTAATGACATTTTAGTTTGATTACTTCTTTTAAAATCCTATTTCAAAATAAAGTCAGATTCTGAGGTACTAGGAGTTGGGACTTCAGTTATGTCTTATGTTGGGGTGGGGGTGGGGGAGACATTTCAACTGCATATTACCATCTAAAAATTTAGATAATTTCTTCTATTTACCTCCATGTTTCCTTAAAAATGTCATATTTAGACTGCTTTTTCTTGATTTTTCAACTTGACATATGCATTGATTTCATGCCATGAATGATGAAGCTTTAGCTTTCTTTTACCAGCCCCACTCCCCATTCCCTTACCTCCCTACACACATGAACACATTTCCCCTCTCATTATAGTTTTATCACAATTTTTTAAATTAAATCTGTTCTTAAGGTTTAGTCGATTAAGGTAAATGTAAATGGTCACCTCTGGATCTTGTAGAGTATTGCATTTCCTTTGTTGTACACATTTTTGTTCTTTTCTGTGTTGTTTATTCATTTGTTTCTTATCTATGTTCACGTAACCAATGCGGCCCCAAACTCTGTGCCATAGCTGGAAAACTTAATACAGTCAAACAGGTCATGTGACCTCTCAGTTCCATTTTCTTCTTGTATACTTCCTCTTAAAACTGTCTTTCTTCCTGCTTCAGTGTGAACTAATTGCTCTCCTGGGCTGTTGTACAGCTTTCATTCAAGTTTCTCTTTACTCTCATCCTAGGAATTCCCTTCACCATTCTTCTGCATAGGATTCCTTTATTTCCGGGCTTTCATGCTTTATGCCTTCTGATTTATGTCTCCATTTTGATGGAGCACTTATGCCAGTGGCTTCCTGAGAAAGCTTACATGTCTGGAAATTTCTTTAAACCTCCCTGATACTTGGTTGATAGCTCGCCTGGGTCTAGAATCCTAGATTGCAGATTATTTTCCTTCAGAATTTGAAAAGCGCTGCTCCATTCTCCTGTTTCCTTTGCTGTCAAGAAGTCTTGTGTTATTCTGATTCTTAATCTTTGTGCATGATCTGTTTTTCATTTTCTGAAACCTTTTTAGAATCTTCCCTTTACCAATACTATTTTAATAATGTGAAGATGTGTGCCTTGGAATGGGTCTTTTTTCTTTCATTTGCTGTTCAGCCCTTTCAAACTTGAAACTGATGCCCTTCCATTCTGAGAAACTTTATTGTATTATTTCTTTGATAATTTCCTCCTCACCATTTTGTTGTTGTCATTCTCTCTTTCTAGGACTCTTTTTTTTTTTTTTTTTTTTTTTGCGGTACACGGGCTTCTCACTGCTGTGGCCTCTCCTGTTGCGGAGCACAGGCTCCGGATGCTCAGGCTCAGCGGCCATGGCCCACGGGCCCAGCCGCTCTGCGGCATGTGGGATCTTCCTGGACCGCGGCACGAACCCGCATCCCCTGCATCGGCAGGCGGACTCTCAACCACTGCGCCACCATGGAAGCCCTAGGACTCCTTTTGATAGATGTTAGACCTTCTGGATTAATTCTCCTAATTTTCTTATCTCTTTTCATCCGTTTTCTGTATTATACTCCTGTTCTACTCTGTGGGAGATTTCTTCAGCTTTAACTTATTTTTTATTTAATCATTTTTAATTTCTAGAAGTGTTTCCTTATTCTCTGGCATTCCTTTTTTTGTAGCATCTTGTTCTTATAATGAATGAAATATCTTCTTTTATTTCTCTGAAGATAGTAATCTAGATTTTCTTCTATTCTTAATACTTTCTGTTTACTACAAATTGCTTTTATTTTTCCTTTTCTGTTTGATTTGATCTCTGTTTTCATGTTAAAGTTTTTTTTTTTTTTTTTTGGTCTTGTGGTTCATATTTTCTATTCAGTGATTAAAGAGCTGACTGGATGGGCTTCCCTGGTGGCGCAGTGGTTGAGAGTCTCCCTGCTGATGCAGGGGGCACGGCTTCATGCCCCGGTCTGGGAAGATCCCACATGCCGTGGAGCGGCTGGGCCCATGAGCCATGGCTGCTGAGCCTGCACGTCCGGAGCCTGTGCTCCGCAACGGGAGAGGCCACAACAGTGAGAGGCCCACGTACCGCAAAAAAAAAAAAAAAAAAAAAAAAAAAATGCTGACTGGAAATTTAATGTGCTTCAGTGAGGCTTCTCTGGTGGGACTTGGCTGTTGCAGCAGAGCATCTCCAAATATCACTACCTATATGTATATCTTTTCTCTTGAGCTGGGTAGTTTTCCCAGAAAGGTATTCTGCAGCCTTTTTCTTGGAGGACAGATATGGAGAACAAAACTGACTTCCAGTGTTCTGGAAATTAACCAGAGTAAGGGGGTCTCATTACATAGTGGATACTGTGGTACACACCCAGATGTCTCTTCACGACTCAGGACCTACTCCCTGGGCAGCAGGAATGCTGCTGTCTCACAGCCCTCAGCAGTGAGCCCTCTTCAGGAATTGCCCGACAGAAGAGAACTGCCTCACCTAAAGTTATGTCCCTTTCCCACAACAGCCACACATCCAATACCTCATCAACAAGAAGATGTAAAGGCTCAGCCAACCTGATTGCCCCAGTTCAGGATAAGTCTGAGGAGCCATCCTACTTTGAGATCTCTATGCTACTGGCCAAGGAGTTCATTAAGATTGAACCACAGCCCAACTTCTCCCTGAGCCCAATTTCCCTTCCTTCTTTCCCTTCCACAGGTGTTATTTCCACAGAACACACTAATAAACTTTTTCCATGTTTATCTCCATCTCAGAGTCTGCTTCTTAAAGATGTTATACTTCCTAGCCTGCTTCCTAGTGGCATGTTGTATAGTAATATTTTCACTGATCCCCTGTTTTCAGTAGGGCACCTATCCTCTCTTCCTCATGCCCCACCCATCCAGTTTCCTGTGCCTGGATTACCCAAGGCTCGAGCAGCCCCCATTTAGCCTCTCTGAAAGTAAACTACGTGATTTACGCTGAGGTGGAGGTGACTGCCTAACTACTTATTATACAAAATTTTCAACTAAAAGCCTGTTAAACCCACCCCATACTGCAGCATCAAAATGTATGGAGCCCATATCTCCTGAGCTTTTGCAGACTTTCACAGTTCACATTAACTTGCTTCTTGTTGACTTCCCACTCTGGTGACTTAGGGTACAGCTTATTCCTATCTGTCAAGTCAGTTCATACATATCTATTCAGTTTTCAGTTTCTAAAATTTTGTTAACTCAGCATGTACTATCAGATTCTCTGCTTCTCTCTTCATCTGTCTTTATAGGTCCATGCCCTTTTTTCTACTTTACTATTCTTTTAGCAGGCTGGGAAGGGAGCAGAAATAAGCACATGTGTTCAGTCTGCTATGTGTATTTGAAAGTACTACAGTACACTGTTAGAGAACAATGGAATTTTGAGGAATATCAGAAGAAACTTTTAGTGGATTTTCATTTGCTCTTTTGTGGAGTGCTCTAGCTTTATTGTGAAAACTAGAAAATGAACCTGTATACATTATTTTTGTCCATTTATCACCTGTCATTATAGTCTAAGAGGGATAGAGTCAGTAATTGAATCATCATAGTTTCAATTATAAAAATTTCAATTATAAAAATCATAGTTTAATTATACTTAAGAATTGAATCATTTCTCCCTCATCTTTTTTTGAGGACCTATGAATACTTTCAATCTTTTGGTCTCTATCCCTTATATGTTTACATAATTAGTCCTCAGTATATTTAATATATCCCCTTAGGATCCAGAAATTTGATAGGAAGTTTATATGAAATTAGCCATACTTTTAAAAGCAGTATTTTTGTTTGTTTGTTCGGCTAGAGCTCCAGAACTGTTTAGTTATATAGCCAAAAATAGCCAAGAGGATGTGTTCTATGAAGACGACATTTGGCCTGGAGAAAATGAGAATGGGTAAGCAAAATTTATGAGATTTATTGCCGCATAGTTCAACTTAGTGGTTCTACTGAAGGGTAGTAGTTAGTTTATCAAGAATTTATATTACTCTTGGGGGGAGGGTTTTGTATTGTTTTGTTCTTGCTTTATGATCTTAATATAATTTTTTATTTAATCAGTAAAGTACTTTTAAACTAATTTTTGTGTTTCATTATAATTACTGAGAAATAACATGTCCATGTTTATATTGGATTCATAATTAGCCCCAATTAAGTGGTGTGATTGATTATATATTTGATATCTTTTATAATTCGTAGCCCTCAGAAAGTTCATATCAGGCCTTTTATATAAACCCTCAGAAAGTTTCAATTAATGTGAAAAAATTATTGTTTTTAATATAGTGCTGAGAAAGTTCAAGAAATTATTACTTGGCTAAAGGGACATCCTGTCAGTACTTTGTCTCGTTCTTCTTGTGATTTACAAATTCTGGATGCAGCTATTGTTGAGAAAATTGAAGAAGAAGTTGAAAAGTGCAAGGTACTAATTTTCAATAACGAAGATTACTGATGAGATTTGAAGTTAAATGAACTATATGTTATCCTACAAATAATTTATTTGTATTTCAATCATATAAAACATATACTTAGTGATTCTAAATTATGTCAAAATATTCTGTAATTTAAAAAAATATTCCAGCCTTTTCCAGTGTCCATTAAGTTTGTCTAAATAAATATAAATGCCCATCTTTTTTCTTTTGGCCACACCCTGTGGCATGTGGGATCTTAGTTCCCCGACCAGGGATCGAACCCATGCCCCTTGCATTGGGAGCATGGAGTCTTAACCACTGGAACACCAGGGAAGTCCCTAAAGCCATAGCATTTAAATTTTATGTCCTTGTAGTGTTTCTAATTTTAAGAATTAATATTTTCTGAGTCTAGTCAATTGAAAGTTTGTGATTGAGAAATAAGGTTAATTCCCTATTCTTTCCTATTCTAAGTTCTTTAAAAGATACAGTTCATCTTTTTATAGAACATAAAAATTAGATTTATTTCACTTTTATTTCCCACTGATAAACTCATTCAGTTACTAAGTATTTTTGAAATCCCACTTAAACTATCCTTTTTTTATGTCTTGATTTTAAAAAGCAGTAACCTGTGTAGGCTTAACTGTTTTATCTGTTTTGATTCCCAATCTTGATGCAATAGAAAATGGGTTAATTTGATTCCTTTTTTTAACTTACAATTTTATTTTTCATATATTTGCCTTTTTATTAAAATGATGTTGCTTTCCTAACACAGTGCTCTCTTGTTTGAACTAATAGCAGAGTAAGTTAAGAACTGGTCTCTCACGTCATTTTCCCCCATCCCTCTTTCAGTATTTAAAACCTTAGGCAAGATAGTTAACCTTTCCATGCCTCCATTTCCTGATTGGTAAAATAAGAATAAAATAGTCCTCATATAGTCCTCAAAAGAATTAACTGAGTTAATACATATAAACTCCTAATAATGCCTAGCTATTATTAATGCTTAATAATACTTAGCTATTATTATTTGAATTCTCTTATCACATGCTCAAGAGCTATGAATTCGGTCTGGAAAACCACCACTAGATGACTCTTTAAGAAAAAATGTAAGGCTCAGAGCCAAGAGTTTGATATTTTGAAAGGTTAATGATATTCAGCTGAGGATAGAAAGCCTGCATTTCTTTTTAATTGTCTTTCAATGTAAAGTCTATTTGTCCAGTATGGTTTTTGAAATGAGTTTTCCACTTAACAAAAGTTTATAGCTTTAAGCCCTCAATTTTTATTTGAACCCATTTGGATGCAGAGCTTTCTAAAATGTTTTACACATTCTCCCCTTACTTTGCAAACTGAAGATACACATACAAAGTTGTAGTCCATTATTTTGATTACAACATTTTTAAAATGTATGTACATATAGATAAGACAGGACTTTTTTATTAAACCTGTTAATGAGTCAAGGAGGAGCAGTTATGAGTGACTTTTTTTTTCCCCTTTTCAGTGTTATAATGTTATTAGGGTAATAAAGAAAAGAAGGAGAAAAAACTAAAAAATGAACATAACATTCTGAATATAATTTAAACTTTTCTTTTTAATGCTGGGTCATCATTAAAAGTATTCCTAGTTTTCTTATTGACAGTGGTTCCCAAACTCAGCTAATTATCAAAATTACTGGAGGAGCTTTTTAAAAAACGTGCATTCTGGATTCCACCCTCAGAGCAGTACTTCTTGAACTTTGCAAATGAATCACTGGGGGATCTTGATAAAATACAGATTCTGATTCAGTAGCTCTAGGATGAGCAGCTCTTGATATTCTGCATTTCTGCCAAGCTCCCAGGTGATCACACTTTCAGTAGTCATTCCCCAGAACTTCTCATTTTAGTAGCTGTGGGTTGGGGCCTATAGTGAAAATGCCCTAGTCTATTAATTTGCCTAATGAGTCAGGTTTGAATGCCATATTTTCTAATCAATGCTGTAATTATAGTAATAATGCCTAGGGATGTGTTAGATCATATGGGTTGTTTTTTCATATGCAATCCTCCAGGCACAGTTCTTGTATCTGCTTTTTTAAATTACTTTAAATCTTTTCTCATATTCTTTTTTCTTGCTATTGTCAGTAGGCACCAGTTGTACTCTATCAGTACTTCTAGTCTGCTATGCCCTGGAAACATAGACACCTTGTCAGTAAGACCTTCGCTTTTCACCCTATTTAAAATTTCAGTCTCTCCCCACACTGCTGATCCCCCTTCTCTGCTTTATATTCCTCTATGCTTTTTATCTTCAAACATGCTATTTTTTTCCCTTAGTTTGTTTCTTGTATGTCTCCCGCAACTAGAATAGAAGAACAGTTCACTGTTCTATCTCCAGTACCTAAATCAATAAATGGCACATAAATAGAACTCAGTAAATATTTATTGATAGATAGAAATGAAATATCTCTATAATAAAAGAAAATAGACTCTGTTTAAAGGCTGGAGCATTTTACTGTATATAAATACAAGAACTCTATAGTACATGGACTCTGTAGCTTAGGGCTGTTTTGTGCCCTTTTGTACTTATGTCCATAAGCTATAGTCTAAAAATAGGTGACTATCATTACAAGTAAACTGCTGCCATTTTTCCTATCAGGTAAGAATTCACTTTTTGAAAATATTTAATGTAAATCATAGTAATGGATTGCAATGGTTATAAAGTATTCTCACTTTTTTTTTTTACACAGTATATTTTTCCCTGTTAATTTTTTTAATAGATCTTTATTGGAGTATAATTGCTTCACAATACTATGTTTCTGTTGTACACCAAAGTGAATCAGCCATATGCATACATATGTCCCCATATCCCCTCCCTCTTGAGCCTCCCTCCCATCCTCCCTATTCCACCCCTCTAGGTCATCGCAAAGCACCGAGCTGATCTCCCTGTGCTATGCTGCTGCTTCCCACTATCTAACTATTTTACATTCGGTAGTGTATATATTGTCAATGCTACTCTCACTTCACCCCAGCTTCCCCCTCCCACCCTGTGTCCTCAAGTCCATTCTCTATGTCTACATCTGTATTCCTGCCCTGCAACTAGGTTCATCCATACCATTTTTTTTTTCTAGATTCCATATATATGCGTTAGCATACGGTATTTGTTTTTCTCTTTCTGACTTACTTCACTCTATTGACAGACTCTGGGTCCATCCACCTCACTACAAATAACTCAATTTTGTTTCTTTTCATGGCTGAGTAATATTCCATTGTATACATGTGTCACATCTTCTTTTCTTTTATAAAGTGAAAGGTGTTTTTTTTTAAATTAATTTATTTTATTTTTGGCTGCATTGGGTCTCTGTTGGGACATGGGCTTTTCTCTAGTTGCAGTGAGCGGGGGCTACTCTTCATTGTGGTGTGCATTGTGGTGCGGTGGCTTCTCTTGCTGCGGAGCACGGGCTCTAGGCACGTGGGAGGCACGTGGGCTCAGTAGTTGTGGCTCACGGGCTCTAGAGCGCAGGCTCAGTAGTTGTGACGCACAGGCTTAGTTGCTCCGCGGCATGTGAGATCTTCCCGGGCCAGGGCTCGAACCCATGTCCCCTGCATTGGCAGGCGGATTCTTAACCGCTGTGCCACCAGTGAAACCCGCCACATCTTCTTTATCCATTCATCTGTCAGTGGATATTTAGGTTGCTTCCATGTCCCGGCTATTGTAAATAGAGCTGCAATGAACATTTTGGTACATGACTCTTTTTGAATTATGGTTTTCTCAGGGTATATGCCCAGTAGTGGGATTCCTGGGTCATATGATAGTTCTATTTTTAGTTTTTTGGTTTTTATTTTTTTGCGGTACGTGGGCCTCTCACTGTTGTGGCCTCTCCCATTGCGGATCACAGGCTCCAGATGCACAGGCTCAGCGGCCATGGCTCACAGACCCAGCCACTCCGCGGCATGTGGGATCTTCCCAGACCGGGGCACGAACCCGTGTCCCCTGCATCGGCAGGCGGACTCTCAACCACTGTGCCACCAGGGAAGCCCTCTATTTTTAGTTTTTTAAGGAACATCCATATGGTTCTCCGTAGTGGTTGTATCAATGTACCTTCCCACCAACAGTGCAGGAGGGTACCCTTTTCACCACACCCTTTCCAGCATTTATTGTTTCTACATTTTTTGATAACTGCCATTCTGACTGGTGTGACATGATACCTCATTGTAGTTTTGATTTGCATCTCTCTAATAATTAGTGATGTTGAGCATCTTTTCACGTGGCTCTTGGCCATCTGTATGTCTTCCTTGGTGAAATGTCTGTTTAGGTCTTCTGCCCATTTTTTAATTGGATTGTTTTTTTGTTATTGAGCTCCATGAGCTGTTTGTATATTTTGGACATTAATCTTTTGTCTATTGTTTCATTTGCAAGTATTTTCTCCCATTCTGAGGGTTGTCTTTTTGTCTTGTTTATGGTTTGCTTTGCTGTGCAAAAGCTTTTAAGTTTAATTAAGTCCCATTTACTTATTTTTGTTTTTATTTCCATTACTCTAGGAGGTGGATCAAAAGAGATCTTGCTGTGGTTTATATCGAAGCCTATTTTTCCTATGTTTTCCTCTAAGAGTTTTATATTGTCTGGTCTTACATTTAGGTCTTTAAACCATTTGGAGTTTATTTTTGTGTATGGTGTTAGGGAGTGTTCTAGTCTAGTTCTTTCACATGTAGCTGTGCAGTTTTCCCAGCACCACTTATTGAAGAGGCTATTTTTTCTCCATTGAATGTTTTTGCCTCCTTTGTCATAAATTAGGTGACCATATGTGCGTGGGTTTATCTCTGGGCTTTCTATCCTGTACCATTGCTCTATATTTCTGTTTTTGTACCAGTACCATATTGTCTTGATTACTGTACCTTTGTGG
Organism: Pseudorca crassidens; assembly: GCF_039906515.1. NCBI lineage: Eukaryota > Metazoa > Chordata > Mammalia > Artiodactyla > Delphinidae > Pseudorca > Pseudorca crassidens. The sequence continues at coordinate 29,268,068 of NC_090300.1, forward strand.
TATATAGTTTGAGGTCAGGGAGCCTGATTCCTCCAACTCTGTTTTTCTGTCTCAAGATTGCTTTGGCTGTTCGGGGTCTTTTGTGTTTCCATACGAATTGTAAAATTCTCTGTTCTAATTCTGTGAAGAATGCCATTGGTAGTTTGTATAGTATCATGTCATCTGCAAGCAATGACAGTTTGACTTCTTCTTTTCCAATTTGTATTCTTTTTATTTCTTTTTCTTCTCTAATTGTCGTGGCTAGGATTTCCAAAACTGTGTTGAATAAGAGTGGCGAGAGTGGACATCCTTCTTTGTCCCTGATCTTAGTGGAAATGCTTTCAGTTTTTCACCATTGAGCATGATGCTTGCTGTGGGTTTGTCATATATGGCCTTTATTATGTTGAGGTAGGTTCCCTCTATGCCAATTTTCTGGAGAGATTTTATCATAAATCGGTGTTGAATTTTGTCAAAAGCTTTTTCTGCATCTGTTGAGATGATCATATGGTTTTTATTCCTTAATTTGTTAATGTGGTGTACCACATTGACTGATTTGCATATATTGAAGAATCCTTGCATCCCTGGGATAAATCCCACTTGACCATGGTGTATGATCCTTTTAATGTGTTGTTGAATTCTGTTTGCTAGTATTTTGTTCAGGATTTTTACATCTATGTTCATCAGTGTATTCATCTATAATTTTCTTTTTTTGTGATATCTTTTTCTGGTATTGATATCAGGGTGATGGTGGCTTCGTAGAATGAATTTGGGAGTGTTTCTCCCTCTGCAATTTTTTGGAAGAGTTTGAGAAGGATCAATGTTAGCTCTTCTCTAAATGTTTGATGGAATTTGCCTGTGAAGCCATCTGGTCCTGGACTTTTGTTTGTTGGAAGATTTTTAATTAGGGTTTCAATTTCAGTGCTTGTGATTGGTCTGTTTATATTTTCTAATTCTTCCTGGTTTAGTCTTGGAAAATTGTACCTTTCCAAGAATTTGTCCATTTCTTCGTGGTTGTCCATTTTATTGGCATATAGTTGTTTGTAGTAGTCTCTTATAATCCTTTGTATTTCTGCGGTGTCAGTTTTGATTTCTCCCTTTGCATTTCTAATTTTACTGATTTGTATCCTCTCCCTTTTTTTCTTGATGAGTCTGGCTAAGGGTTTATCAATTTTGTTTATCTTCTCAAAGAACGAACTTTTAGTTTTATTGATCTTTGCTATTGTTTTCTTCATTTCTATTTCATTTATTTCTGCTCAGATTTTTATGATTTCTTTCCTTCTGCTGACTTTGGGTTTTCTTTATTCTTCTTTCTGTAATTGTTTTCAGTGTAAGTTTAGATTGTTTATTTGAGATTTTTCTTGTTTCTTGAGGTGAGATTGAATTGCTATAAACATCCCTCTTGGAACTGCTTTTGCTGCATCCCATAGGTTTTGGGTCGTCGTGTTTTCGTTGTCATTTGTTTCTATGTATTTTTTTATTTCTTCTTTGATTTCTTTAGTGATCTCTTGGTTATTTAGTAATGCACTGTTTAGCCTCCATGTTATTTGTGTTTTTTACAGTTTTTTTCCTGTAATTGATTTCCAGTCTCATAACGTTGTGGTCAGAAAAGATGCTTGATACGATTTTCAATTTTCTTAAATTTTCTGGGGCTTGATTTGTGACCCAAGATGTGATCTATCCTGGAGAATGTTCCATGTGCACTTGAGAAGAAAGTGTATTCTGCCACTTTTGGGTGGAATGCTCTATAAATATCAATTAAATCTACCTGGTCTATTGTGTTATTGAAAACTTGTGTTTCCTTATTTATTTTCTGTTTGTATGATCTTTCCATTGGTGTAAGCGGGGTGTTAAAGTCCCCTACTATTGTGTTACTGTCGATTTCTCCTTTTGTGGTTGTTAGCATTTGCCTTATGTATTGAGGTGCTCCTATGTTGGGTGCATAAACATTTTTTTTTTTACTTTATTTTATTTTTGGCTGCGTTGGGTCTTCGTTGCCGTTAGCGGGCTCACTCTAGTTGCGGCGAGCGAGTGCTACTCTTTGTTGTGGTGCATGGGCTTCTCATTACACTGGTTTCTCTTGCTGTGGAGCACAGGCTCTAGAGTGCAGGCTCAATACTTGTGGTGCACGGGCTTAGTTGCTCCACGGCATGTGGAATCTTCTCAGGCCAGGGCTCTAACCTGTGTCCCCTGCATTGGCAGGCAGATTGTTAACCACTGTGCCATCAGGGACGCCCCATAAACATTTATAATTGTTATATCTTCTTCTTGGATTGATCCTTTGATCATTGTGTAGTGTCCCTCCTTATCTCTTGTAACAGTCTTTATTTTAAAGTCTGTTTTATCAGACACAAGTATTGGTACTCCAACTGTCTTTTGATTTCCATTTGCATGGATATCTTTTTCCATCCCTTCACTTTCAGTCTGTATGTGTCCCTAGGTCTGAAGTGGGTCTCTTGTAGACAGCATATATATGGGTCTTGTTTTGGTATCTATTCAGCCAGTCTGTGTCTTTTGGTTGGGGCATTTAATCCATTTACATTCAAGGTTATTATCAATATGTATGTTCCTATTACCATTTTCTTAATTGTTTTGGGTTTGTTTTTGTGGGTCTTTTTCTTCTCTTGTGTCTTCCGCCTAGAGAAGCTTCTTTAGCATTTGTTGTAAAGCTGGTTTGGTGGTGCTGAATTCTCTTAGCTTTTGTTTGTCTGAAAAGCTTTTGATTTCTCCATTGAATCTGAATGAGATTCTTGCTGGGTAGAGTAATCCTGGTTGTAGGTTTTTCTCTTTCATCACTTTAAGTATATCCTGCCACTCCCTTCTGGCCTGCAGAGTTTTTGCTGAAAAATCAGCTGATAACCTTATGGGGATTCCTTTTTATGTTATTTTTTGTTTTTCCCTTGCTGCTTTTAATACTTTTTCTTTGAATTTAATTTTTGTTACTTTGATTAGTATGTATGTGTCTTGGTGTGTTATTCCTAGGGTTTATCCTGTATGAAATTCTCTTTGCTTCCTGGGCTTGGGTGACTGTTTCCTTTCCCACGTTAGGAAAGTTTTCGACTATAATCTCTTCAAATATTTTCTCAGACCTTTCTTTTTCTCTTCTTCTTCTGGGACCCCTATAATTTGATTGTTGGTGAATTTAGTGTTGTTCCAGAGGTTTCTGAGATTGTCTTCAATTCTTTTCATTCTTTTTTCTTTATTCTGCTCCTCGGCAGTTATTTCCACCATTTTGTCTTCCAACTCACTTATTTGTTCTTCTGTCTCAGTTATTCTGTTACTGATTCCTTCTAGTGTGTTTTTCATTTCAGTTATTGTGTTGTTCATCTCTGTTTGTTTGTTCTTTAGTTCTTCTAGATCTTTGTTAAACATTTCTTGTATTTTCTCAATCCATGCCTCCATTCTGGTTCTGAGCTTCTGGATCATCTTTACTATCATTACTCTGAATTCTTTTTCAGCTAAATTGCCTGTTTCCTCTTCATTTATTTGGTCTTGTAGGTTTTTACCTTCCTCTTATGTCTGTGACATATGTTTTTGCCGTCTCTCTCTCTCTTTCTTTTTTCTTTTTAATGAGCGGGATTGTGTTCCTGTCTTACTGGTTGTTTGGCCTGAGGCTTCCAACACTGGAGTTTGTAGGCTGTTGGGTAGAGCTGGGTCTTGGTGCTGAGATGAGGAACTCATGAGACCTCACTCCAATGAATATTCGCTGGGGTCTGAGGTTCTCTGTTAGTCCAGTGGTTCCGTCACAGAACTCCCACCACAGGAGCTTCAGCCCGACCCCTGGCTCGTGAACCAAGATCCCGCAAGCCAAATGGGGTGGCAAAAAAAAAGAGAGAGAGAACAATAACAAAGTAAAAGATAAAATTAGACTAGGAAGCTAACAGATATGTTAGAAAGAATATAAAAATAAAAATATAGATGAATCAACAACTGGAAGGTACAATAGTACAATTGTAAAAAGGAGGCAGAGGGAAAAGAGGGAAAAAAAAAGGCAGGGATGGAGGCCTTGGCTGTGGAGGGCGGGGCCTAAGCAAGGGCAAGGTTTGGGCGGTGGGTGGGGCCTGTGCTCAGGACCCACAGGGCCGGAAAAGGCCCTCATGGCTGTGTGGGGTGGGGGGTGGGGCTTAGGCTCAAAGGAACAGGAGGGACCCAGGCGTACCCCCCACCCCTGGTCTCAGAGGCCAGGGCCTCACCTGGGAGCCCAGCAGGCTCCCTGAGCCTGATTGGGAAGGGCAAACTCCCTCTGCTCCCCTCCCACTCCTCCTGGAGGGCCCCTCCCGCCTGCCTCGCCTGATCTCCCCAGCCTCCCTCCTGTGCCCCCACAGCCTGGAGGGGGCTTTGGAGAGCAGGGTCCAGCCTGGGAGCTCAGCAGGCTCCCCGTGCCCACATGAGTGGGGCAAACAGCCTCTGCTCCTCTCCCACTACTCCCAGAGGGCCCTTCCCGCCTGCCTATCCTGCTCTCCCCAGCCTCCCTCCTATGCCTCTAGGACCCACGTGGCCTGAAGGAGGCATTGGTTGGGGGGGCGGGGTGCTACCGGCCTGGGAGCTCAGCAGGCTCCCTGGGCCAGAGTGGGCCGGGTGATCGCCCTCTGCTCCTTTCCTGCTCCTCTTGGAGGGCCCCTCCTGCCTGCCTTTCCTGATCTCCCTGGCCTCAGGGGCACCCATCCTGTCAGGCCTCCACTTCTCCTCCCCCCTGAGTTCCCCCACCTTGGGCATCAGGGTCCCCCACCAGCGGCCGGCAGGCACCCTAGTTGTGGGGCGATGCTAACTTGGCATCTTCCCACACAACCATCTTGACTCCTATTCTCACATTTCTATTAGGTAGAACAGGTAATATTATTTCCATCTTACAGATTGAAGGAAGCTGGTGCTTAAGTGTGAGGTCACAGAATTAACAAGTAGCAAATGGAGGAGAAAACTCTTCTTCCAGCATTTTTAGATAGTCAAAAATTTAAACACCAAAGCCAGTTTCCAAAAGCAAAGACTTTGTATGAATGTTACCTTAATTTTTATAAGTAGCCACAAAACCCAAAGTATTGACATAGATCAATACTTTATACCTGTTTTTCCTTTACTGTTAATCTTTATTGACCATTATGTACAATTCTTCTTAGGATAAAAAGGCATTTGAATAGGATAGCATTTACATAAAGTTCAAAACTGACAAGTATAATCTTTAGTGTTAGAAATAAGGTTACATTGGGGAGGGGTAGTAACTGGAAGACAATACAAGCGTTCCCTATTTTTAATTTCTTTTTTCAAGGTCTTTTATGTTGTGCTTAGTAGTGTTCTGTTTCTTGAACTGAGTGTGGATATACATACATATGCTCATACTATAAAAATTCATCAGATTTTATACTTATAAGTTTGCATTTTTCTATATGTCTTATATATCAACAAAAAAATTTTACTTTAAAAAATGTAAGAATTTATTTATTCATCCTTGCTTGCATCTAAAGAAATTCACAAATCTTAAAATTACTCATTTCTTTTGGCTTTTTAACATTCAGGCATGTCCATATATTGAAAAATAATTTAAAATTTTAATATTTTAAAAATATTTTCAAATTCTTCTTTCCTCAGCAAAGAAAGAATAATAAGAAGGTTCGAGTGACAGTGAAGCCCCATTTGCTATACAGAGTAAGTTTCCTGTCAGAGAATTCAGAGTTGTTGTTTTTGCTTTGAAAGTATAGAAGGAACAAAATGTTTTCAATACATTAGTAGAAAAACTTCTTAAAATTAGTGTTAATAATAATAATTAAATCTTTCTTCTCTTCAGCCTTTAGAACAGCAACATGGAGTCATTCCTGATCGGGATGCAGAGTTTCGTCTCTTTGACCGAGTTGTAAATGTGAGAGAGAACTTTTCCGTTCCAGTTGGCCTTCGGGGCACCATCATAGGAATTAAAGGGGGTAATAATTCAATATTTGACGTGTCTCCAACTGTGTTTATATTGTAGAGTGAAACACAAACTTGTGTGTGTTATACGTAAGCAGTAAGCAACTATAAATCAGGAAAAACACTAAATCCTTTTATGTTTTAGTTAAGTTTTTTCCAGCTTTAGGTTTTCAGAGAAAATTCTTCTTCTCTATCTTGTGTAATCATCTGGGAAGTGATTAAAACGTGGGGAAGTTGAGGAACGGCTGCTGAAAATTTGGTAGCTTATGTGTAGCACATTAAAATTATCTAAAACCTTAGAATACATACTTGTGTTTTCATGAAACTAAGAGAAACATTTCATCGGGCTTCATCTAACCTTGTTCAGGGCTTTACCTTAATTGTCATTGTAATCTCTTGATATCTGTGGAGAAATAAACAAACATGATGCATCAGCTTATTTGTGGTTAAAAGATTTGCATATTTATTTGAATTTTATGAATACAACTAGATATTGTATGTAAAACAGACCTATCAATCTGTTGTATAACAATGTGCATATAGTTAACACTACAATACTATACATTTAAAAATGGTTACAATGATAAATTTTATATTATATGTTTTTTACAAAAAAAGAAAAAAAAAAGAAAGAAAAATGAGAGTATGGAAAGAAAAGGGAAGAATTAGCTAAGGATCTAAAAATGCCTCAAAGGGATGCCTGGAGTGAGTAGCTTTGCAGCATAGATTCCAAAAAAAAGTCAACCCAACATGAAGCAGCAAATCAGGTACCTAGAGGTCAGAGCGCTGGCAGCACTGTCCCTCCATATCCCAGGCACTCAGCCTTGGTCTCACTGCCAGAAAGAAGGAAGAGCAGACAGGCCATGAGCCTAAGAGAGCTGCTTATTTATTGCCAACAGTGTGCCCGGCACTTTTACATTTTACATTTAACCCTCCCAACCACCTGAGAGGGAGATATTATTTCCTCGCCTAAGAGTTTAAGTGACTTGCCCAAATTTACACAAATAAGTGGCAGAGCTGGGATTTGAACTCTGTGCCCTGTTTCTTTTCTAACTTTGAGCAGTGGTTCTCCACATTTGCACATCTTCTTGGGGTCTGCCTCTAAAAAGAGAATTTTCTTCCCTGATTTTTCTTTGAATTTTTTTGGGTACATTTCTGGTGCTGAAAATGGAGGTGGGAAGGTTAAGTAGGTTAAGCCCAGGCTAAGTATGGTAAGGGTCAGATGGGTGCAATGAAGCAACCCTGCTGCTGCTATCTGTTCAGCCTCAGGCATTGGCAGTTCAAATGTTGAGCTTATTGGATTGTACTCTAATTAGATTGTCCTGAAAAAGCCTTAGAACTCTGATAACATAGAAGTTTCCTTTCTTCTGACAACCCCTATCAGTAGTAGTGACCACTTGGAATTTTGTCTTGACAAAAATTTTAAAGCTACATCTACTCTGAGTGGAAAAAGCTCTGTCATTGATTAACCATATCTGCCATGGACATGGAATATAAAGGGAAATATTTGTCTTACTGCCTTCAGCTGATACCTCATCTCCGTTGTCATCTCCACTAAAGGGGGTGAACAATCCTCTTATCAATAATCTTTTGAGTAAGTGGCTTCTCCCTCAGATGGGAAACAGGAACTTAGAAAGTGGACCTTAAGCCTTCAGAGGAGAAACTCCTGCCTCCCATTGAGCCCCACTTTCTTGGGTTTAGATTTTAGGTAAAAGTGTCAGGTGAAAGGTACAGCTAGATGGGGGAGAATGAGTAAGCTCTGCAGGCCTGGTTTCATTTGGGCAATGAGGGACCAAGAATGAGGGACCAAGAATGAGGGAAACATCCCCCAACCCCTAACATAGTATCAGGTATGGTATTAGCATTCTCCCGAGAAACAGAACCAATAGCGTGGAAAGGGGTGGGGATAGAGATGGGGAGAGAGAGAGAGAGAGAGAGAGAGAGAGAGACAGAGTCAATTCTAAAGTTATGTGATAGACTCTATTATTAATTTGGGCTTAGAATTCAAATATTATTATAGTTAATTATTTCACTTTATCTTGGCATTTTAGTAAATTTAAACTTTCCAGTTATATCCCATCATCCTCTCTGCCAAAATTTATTCTTTTCTGTTTCTCCTTAAGTTTATTGCACCACAGTCTTTCTCACGTGTCTCATGTCTCAGTCATGCCATCCATTATCTACCAAGTCATCTCAGCCAGAACTTCGGAGTAGTCTTTGACATCTCTGTTCTTTTTGTCTACACAGGTCACAAACTCCTGCCAGTTCTATCTAGTAGTATATCCGTTCTCTCCATTCTGTTCCTTTCATTACTGCCATGTCTTCAAATCTTCATTTCCTTTGTCTGATTGTAAGACCTTCTAAACCGCAAATTCCAAAGTTATCTCTTATTTACTCTCTTTTTATGAATAATTTCCAACATACACCAAAACAGAGAGAAAAATATAATTAATTCTCACAGCATCTAATTTAAAATAGTATTATTTTACTCTGTGAGCTTATTTTCTTTTCATTCACTCTCTGTATTGATAGTTGTAGTGCTTCTTATCCCCCAAAAACTTACATGCTGATTTTTCTTTTATCGTATGATTTTTCAGTCTCTCTCTTTTTTAAACAGCTAATAGAGAAGCTGATGTACTATTTGAAGTGTTATTTGATGAAGAATTTCCTGGAGGTTTAACAATAAGGTTTGTATTTCCAGATGATAATTATACTTTGTAAATATGCCCATGTGGCCAATAACTACATTACTTGTTTATTTGTCCACAATTTCAGTTCCTAGTATGTACAAGACATCATACTTGCTACCAGGAGTGTAACAGTGAATAAGACAGACATGGTTTCTACCCTCATGGAGCTTTCATTTTAGTAGGGGGGATACATTGAGTTGGCCAAAAAGTTTGCTCGGGTTTTTTGTAAGATGGTACCAAAAACCCGAACGAACTTTTTGGCCAACCCAATAATTAACTTACTACAATATTAATTTTTTAATTAAAATGTGACAAGTGCTGGGAAGAAGTATTTCAGGTGTCTATAAGAGTATGATCTGTCCTGAGAGTTCTAGAAAGGCTTTCTTTAAGCAGTGACGTTTAAAATGGGACATGAAGAATAGGTAACTGGAGGAAGAGTGACAAGTGGTCAGGAAGAAAGAATAGCATATGCAACAGAGGACATTTTCACTCATTTAAAAACTAAAAGAATGCAGGTGTGTCAACTTCAGCAACTGTGTAAGATTAGAGTAAGGGAGAAGAGCAAGGACCACACTACGCAGGAACTGGTAAGCCACTTTCAGGACATGCTAAGGATCTTGGTATCATGGTCTTTATCATTAAAGCAATGTGAAGCCATCAAAATCAGAAATGTGACATGATCAGATTTGCATTTTTTTTAAGGTTAAATAACTTGAGGAATAGAAATGTTCTTTGAATTGAGTGACATTTTAAGTCTTTGTCATTTGTTTTAGTGGAGTTGTGGGTGCTCAAGCTAGATTGGGTTGGTTTGAGGAGTGAATGGCAGGTGTAACAAGGGAGGCAAGAAACTGAGCTGACCCTTGAGAAGTTTGACCGTGAAGGGGAGAAAAGATAACTGGGGGTGAGGAGGTTTAAAGGAAGAGGATTGGATTGTTTGTTTTTAATTTAACATGGCGGAGACTTGTTCAAATCTATTTTGGGGAGCATTAATAGAAAGAAAGTTTAAAATTATAGGAAAAAGATCATGTTAGAATGAGAGGTGCCATGGAATATTAGAAAGTGTGGGCTCTTTCACTTAACCTTTGTGTTACCTTAGGTAGGTTAGTTAAAAGCATTCTGACCCTCAATTTCCTCATCTATAATGAAGATGTGCACTTCACTAGGTGATTGTGAGGGTTAAATGAAATCCTTTCCAGTTTTCCTTTCTCCCTTCTAAACACCAACTGGAAAACTGAACTGAAGTTAGCTTAGTTTCTTTTTCTCCTCTGTTTTGATTAGTGGTAATTAAAATAAAAAATTAATTACTCTTATTTAGCCTATTTGCATAAAATCACAATCTTCAGTCCTTACAAGTAGTGATCACATTCAGAATACTATTATTGTTTTGCAACTTGAATGTGCCTATTACCCAAAGACTTTACTGTCTGCACTCTTTTTTTTTGTGGTACGTGGGCCTCTCACTGCTGCGGACTCTCCCATTGCGGAGCACTCGCTCCGGACGCACAGGCTCAGCGGCCGTGGCTCACGGGCCCAGCCGCTCCGCAGCATGTGGGATCCTCCCGGACCGGGGCACAAACCCGCGTGACCTGCATCGGCAGGTGGACTCTCAACCACTGCGCCACCAGGGAAGCCCTACTGTCTGCACTCTTAAATGCAGCAGCAGGGTCTGGATCCCATATCTGATTTTATTTTTCATGAAAATGTTTGATTACCAATAACTTTAGGCAAAATAACTTTGAAATATATTTTTAGGATGATTAACTTTTTTCTCAGGGTTTCTTTTTTTCCTCTCCTAGGTAGAGACACCGGATTTCTTGACTGACTGAGAGCTGTGTAAAAGATTACATGCCTGCAATATATTCATTTCTATAATGCAGAATCTTAAACTATAGTTCTCACAAAAATATTTTCTAGAAATCTTACAAAGATTTCTCATGAAGGAATTCTACTTCCCCATGATCTCAGAATATAAGAAAATTACTTTCTAAAGAGGTGATAGAGTTGAAAACTTTTGACCAGAGAAGGCTTATTTTAATATCTAAACACTTTTATCAAGGCCAGGAAGGAAGGAAATCGCAAATACTTGTCTCTTAGCCTTCCCAGTTCTGGAACATTAAGATGGGAAGATGAGGATAAAAAGAACTGGACTCAACAATTGATCAGGAGACAAAAGTGATCAAAGCTAACATTTGCCCTGTTGCATAGGTAGAGCCACACTAGCTCCACACGGGGTAGCTTCATAACCTTTTAAAGAAGTTTGACATTTAATTCATGAATTTTTGGTTAACTCAGCTATTATGTTGCAAGCCTTCTGAGGACAAACTAACACACACACACCTCTACACATACAACTATACCTCTAGAACATTTTCAGAAACTTTTCAGAAATCTTATAAATTGAGATCTTTCTATGATTTCAAGTTCCTTTACTGAATTTAAAAGTAATATTTCTTAATTAGGATTACGGACTGTCCACCCCAAAATTATGTGATTCTTTTAGCTCCCTTTAGTATTAATTTCCTCTGACCCTGATAAAACTTTTTACCTTTAGGTGCTCACCTGGTAGAGGTTATCGACTGCCAACAAGTGCCTTGGTGAACCTTTCTCATGGGAGTCGCTCTGAAACAGGAAATCAGAAGTTGACAGCCATTGTGAAACCACAGCCAGCTGTGAATCACTATAGCTCAAGTTCATCAATTTCATCTGGGCATTTAGGAGGTCTGAACCATTCCCCTCAATCACTTTTTGTTCCTACTCAAGTAAGACTTTTATTTAAATAATGATCTTGAAAATATCTGTTTTCTCTTTGTATATTTACTTGGTAGACTAACACTTATTTTGTCTTATATCACCCAAATGTCCTATATTATCTCCTACAAAATGACATTAATTTGAAAGGTAAGGGAGAGGACTATATCATGTTCATCAAAGGCAATTTTCAAATTCCCACCATATAACTCATGGGTGATTTCCTTTATTTCATCTTCCTCAGGGCAAAACTTGAATTGTTTTGTGTGAGATACTTAACTTTATTTAATTCCATGGCCCCAAATTTTAACCAAACTTTTTGTTTTGTTTGTTTTGTTTTGTTTTTAAACATCTTTATTGGAGTATAATTGCTTTACATTGTTGTGTTAGTTGCTGCTGTATAACAAAGTGAATCAGCTATATGCATACATATATCCCCATATCCCCTCCCTCTTGAGCCTCCCTCCCACCCTCCCTATCCCACCCCTCTAGGTGGTCACAGAGCACTGAGCTGATCTCCCTGTGCTATGCAGCTGCTTCCCACTAGCTATCTGTTTTACATTTAACCAAACTTTTTAATCCAAATAGCACATGTTTATTATAGACTAATTAGAAAACAGATAAGTAGATGATAACAAAGGAAAGAAGCAAAAATCCTCTCAAATCTCATAGGTAACCACTGTCAAATTTTGTTGCATATTTTTCTAGATTTTTAATTTGCATGAAATCAGTTCTCCATAAGTAATAGCTGATTTTTTTAATCAGATTATTTTTGTGTAAGATAAAAAATTTTTTAATTTTTTTAAAATTTTATTTATCTTTGGCTGCATTGGGTCTTCGTTGCTGCACGCAGGCTTTCTCTAGTTGCAGCGAGAGGGGGCTACTTTGTTGTGGTGCACAGCCTTCTCATTGCAGTGGCTTTTCTTGTTGCGGAGCACAGGCTCTAGGTGCACGGGCTTCAGTAGTTACAGCACGTGGGCCCTAGAACATGCGGGCTTCAGTAGTTGCGGCGCGTGGGCTCAATAGTTGTGGTGCATGGGCTCTAGAACACAGGCTCAGTAGTTGTGGTGCAGGGGTTTGGTTGCTCCACAGCATGTGGGATCTTCCTGGACCAGTGATCGAACCTGTGTCCCCTGCATTGGAGGTGGATTCTTAACCACTGAGCCGCTAGGGAAGTCCCAAAAATTTTTTAAATAAATATTATTAAATATTAGCTTGAATAAGATAATATGCCAGTACACTGGAAGACCAAAAAAAAATCTTCTGGTGGGATATTGATTCAGTATAATCTTTTATAGCATTTGTTATGCTTTAAATATTTTTTCATAACCAATTACGTCTGTAGAAGAACATTTTCACTCCAGCAGTATACTTTTATGGTTACTATACAGAGCTCCAGAAAAAAAGAACTAAGATAACAGATAATGAAATTTAAATATCCTGTCTACTGCTAAATAGCTTTAATAAATAAATTATTTGATTTTTAGTCTGAATCTTTATTTTTTCATGTTTCAGTTTTCCTTAAGTTTTTTGTACTTTCCCAGGTACCTGCTAAAGATGATGATGAATTTTGCAACATTTGGCAATCCTTACAGGGATCTGGAAAGGTTCAACACTTTCAGCCACCTCTACAAGAGAAGGTTAGTATACCTTGCTTGATGGACATTTAATTTTTTTTAATTTATTTTATATTTCTATTTTAGGTATGCAGTGATTCCTTTTCCTCCTGAAATCTCATAAAATAGAAATAACACTTTGATCTTGAATTTTTATAGTTCTCTTAGGCTACATGTGTTTTTGGACTAATGAGTAAGAATGTAGACAATTTTTCTTTTTAATAAAGGCTTTAATGGCACTCATTAACTTATTCACTTCCACTTGAATATATAGCTTTATGCTGGCAGTTGGTTGTCTTAGATGTGAATGAGCAAATTCACATTCCTTGATAGAGTTTAAGAAAAGGAAAGAAATTCTGCTGAAAGAGTAGACTCAGGCACCAAAAAAAAGGAAAAAGAAAAGGAATGAATTCCTACTACATTTTTTGCTGATTACTAACCTAACTTCTCAGCTTAGGTCAAAAAGGAATGTCCTCTCAGGTTTATAAACCAGCAGCCTGCACCATGAGGGCCTAATTTATTCTAATGTCCCCCCGTGATGGTGGCATCATCAGTGCTAGGGAGGGGAAAACAGCAAAGGGAATGTTCGTAAAGTAAACATGAAACGTGAGAGTGACAACAACACTGTAAGTCAACTGTACTTCAGTTTTTAAATAAATAATAATAAAGTGGGAAAAATAATCTAAACAAAGTAAAAAAAAAAAGTGAGAGTTACAACGCACAGGTCACTTCTGCCAATATGCTCTTTTAAGTTTTCCTTAGATCATTCATAAATCTTTCTACATAAATGTAATCCATAACCAGATTTTTTAACCCTCTTTTCCTCTCTCATTTATTTAATATGGCTAATTCCTCAAGAGTGCTTTTTTATCATTCATTCAACGTGTATTTATTAAGTGCCTACCATGTGCCAGGCATTGTTCTATGCACTGAGAATATAGCTGCAAACAAAACAAAAATCCTGGCTCTCATACAGTTGGTACTGTAGGGAGGAAAGGACAATAAATAAGACAAAAAAAATGGTATATTAGATGATAATATAAGTTTGAGAAAAATTGCAGGGAAGCAGGATAGGGAATTTTGGGGAGGGGGAAGGCAAGGTTTTTCAGGGTTTTTGTTTTTGTTTTCTTATTGTTGGTTTTTTAGGGGGGTTTTTGTTTTTTTTTTTTTTTTGCTTTGTTGATTTGTTTTCTGGTTTGGGTTTTTTTTTTAATTTTGGTTGTGCTGGGTCTTGGTTGCAGCAGGCAGGCTCCTTAGTTGCAGCTCATCAGCTCCTTAGTTGCAGCAGGTGGGCTCCTTAGTTGCGGCACATGGGCTTCTGAGTTGCAGCAGGCAGTTTCCTTAGTTGCAGCTCACAGGCTCCTTAGTTGTGATTTACTGGCTTCCTAGTTGCAGCACATGGACTCCTTAGTTGTGGCATGCGAACTCTAAGTTGCAGCATGCATGTGAGATCTAGTTCCTGGACCAGGGATCGAACCCGGGCCCCCTGCCTTGGGAGTGTGGAGTCTTAACCACTGCACCACCAGGGAAATGCCCTGCAGTTTTAAGTGGAATGTTCAGGTAACATTTGAGCAAAGATTTGAACGAAATGAGGAGTGGATATACAGATATCTGAGGGGAGAGTATTCAAGACAAAGTCAAAGGCCCTGTTGGGGGTGGTGACCCCTGGCATACACAAGGATGAGGAGACCATTTGGCTGAATCAGTAGGGTGAGTTGTAGGAAATGGAATTAGAGAGGTAAGAGATTGATACTATGTAGGACCTCCTGGACCATTATAAGGACATTGGCTTTTTACTCAGTGAGATAGGGAATCAGCAGAGGGTTTTGCACAGCAGAGTGACATGATTTGACTTATATTTTAATAGGATCACTCTGCCTGCTATCTTGAGAATAGAATGTAGAGGAACCAAGGTGGAAACAGAGACTAGTTCAGAGACTATTGAAATCATCAAGATAGAGTTGATATTGACTTGGACCAGGGTAGTAGGACCCTGTGAAAAGTGGTCAAATTCTAAACATATTTGGAAGGAATTTCCAGCTGACGATGAATTGGATATGCGGGTAAAAGAGAAAGAATGTATTAAAGGACGTGACTGTTAAGGCCTGGATAGAGGGGCTATTAACTGAGGTGGGAAAGACTGCAGATCTGGTAGGTTTGTGGGGGAAGATCAGGAGTTCAATTTTGTTAAGTTTGAGATGTATACTAAACATTTAAGAAGAGTTATTGGAGTTAGATACTTGAGTGGAGATGTAGAGTTGGACATTGAGTCTGAAGGTCATCAATGTTGTCCAGGCTGGAGAGAGAAATTTGGGAATCATTATATACATATATATGTATATACACCCACACATATACATATATGTGTGTATATGTGCATATGTGCATATATGTGTATATATCTATATCTATTTATCTATATCCAAGAAAGTGGATAGATAGAAAAAAAGTTCAACAACTTAGCCTTAGAGCATTCCATCCTTCAAGAGTCAGTGAGACTAGGTGGAACTAACAAAGAAGACTGAGAAGGAATGGCTGGTGACGGGAAGAAAATCAGGGAAGGGTGGTTTCTAGATGCCACGTGAAGAACAGATGTCAGAGAGAACAGAGTAATCAACTGTGTCAAACGCTGCTGATGGATCAATTAAGATGAAAACTGAGAATTGACTATGCACAGAATTTAGCACACGAAGGCCATTGGGAACCTTGACAAGAACAGTTTCAGTTAAGTGATAGGAGCGAAATACTGATTTGCGTGGGTTTAAGAGAAAAGAGGAAGAGAGAAATTGGAGGCAGCAAATATGGATAATTCTTTCAAGGAGTTTTGCTCTAAGAGAAAACATTACCCCGAGTCTCTCCTCTTTCCTTTCCCTATTTGTTCAGGTTCTTTGTTAACCTCTGTTCTTCCAGCCTTTCACTGGGGGCTGTTCCCTAAAACGCAACAGTTTTCTTTTCCCTTTTGCCTTATTCCTTGACTGGTGACTTTGGGTCTTTCTTCTCTGCTAATTAACACTTAATCTATGTCTCTAATTCCAACCTCTCAATCAAGATCTAACCGAATATCTCCAACTTTCTAGAAGACAGGTATAGATGGATGCTCCGCCATCACCTCGACTTCAGGATGTCTCACAACTGACCTCATCTAAAGCCTCTTCTCTTATCCTTATTTTCTAACGCAACCATTTACTCAGGCATATAATCTGAAAAGCATGAAGTCAAAAATTTTTGCTTCTTCTCTCTAACATTTTTTGCATTGAATCCCCAAATCTTTTTACCCCTTCTCAGTTTTTACAACTGGACCTTAAATTGTCATCCCAGCCCTAGATTAACCTCCTATCTGTGCTTCCTGTTTCTTATGTCTTTCCTTTCTAGTCCTTCTTACATAGTACTTCCTACCTAATCTTTCCTAAAGAGCCTTTCACCAGTGTTGCTCAATCATGGCATAATTGAGCAACGTATCTAATAATAAGGACTCCTGCTTTTGAACTCAGTTTATGCCCTGTGGCAGTGTAGTGAAGATAAATCTGGTATTAGACTCAGAATCAGGAAATTGGGTTTTGTGCCTCAAGTTGCACAAATCTGATTTCCCTGGGCTTCTGTGGCCTTGTGTATAAAATTACGGCTTGGACTTAGATGAACTCTGAGGTCTTTTCCAGCCCTCAAATAGTGTTGTTCAAATACTCTAGAATGTATAGGGCTTCCTGTTTAATAGTAGTGGAATTCAACCTCAACTCAAACTAATATTTAGGCCTTCTATAATCCAACTCTGCCTAGTTCTTATATAAAGTATGTCAACTATTTGGTAAAATGGTCTGTTCTAATCAGATTGGTCTCCTAACTTTCCCTTTCCCATAAACAGGTAATTTCCACTTCAGATTCTGTGTTTGCATTGTTCCTTCCACTTAGGATGCCCTTTCCTCTCTCACTGCCAAAAAAGTCTACTAGCTATGACCACCAATTTCCTTGAGATGGAATGCCACACTTGATATTATATTTCCTCAGAATCTTCTGTATGTATCTCTTATTATTAGGTGCTATTTCATTATTTATATCAGCTGAACACTCCCATGTTTTATGTCTTGTATATTCTAAGAATTATGAGCCACCACATATAACACTTATGTCCATGAAGCCTTAATAAGCAGCCTGGAATTCATCTGATAAGCAAATTATAGAGAACTCAACATGATTTTTTTTTATAAAAAAAGGTATTCATGCTTCTGGAAAAGGCAAAACTATAGAGTCAGTAAAAATATCAGTGGTTGCCAGAGATTATTGGGAATGGGAGAGATGAATTGGTGGAGCACAGAAGATTTTTAGAGCATTGAATATGCTCTGTATGATACTATAGTGATGGACATATGTCGTTACACACTTGTCCAAACGCATAGAATATACAACACCAAGAGTGAACCCAATGTAAAATAAGGACTTGGGGTAACAATTATATGTCATTGTAAGTTCATCAGTTGTCACAAATGCACCACTCCAGTGGGGATGTTGATAATGGGGAAGGCTATGCATGTGTGGGGCGGGAGGTATAGGGGAAATCTCTGTACCTTCCTCTCAGTATTGGTGTGAACCTAAAACTGCTCTTTCAAAAAGTCTTTAAGGGCTTCTGGTGGCGCAGTGGTTAAGAATCCACCTGCCAACGCAGGGGACACGGGTTCGAGCCCTGGTCTGGGAAGGTCCCACATGCCGCAGAGCAACTAAGCCTGTGCGCCACAACTACTGAGCCTGTGCTCTAGAGCCCACGAGCCACAACTACTGAGCCCGTGTGTCACAACTACTGAAGCCCACGCGCCTAGAGCCCGTGCTTCGCCACAAGAGAAGCCACCGCAATGAGAAGCCCACTCACCGCAACAAAGAGTAGCCCCCGCTCGCCGCAACTAGAGAAAGCCCGTGCCCAGCAACAAAGACCCAACACAGCCAAAAATAAATAAATAAATTTATTTTTTTTAAAAAGTGTTTAAAAAAAATTCAAGTCTTTATTGGCAGAATATGGCAATGTGACTGACACAAATAGCTTTATGTAGACATCAAACAGAAGAACTCAAAAAAACATACTTAAAAGTAGGATATTTTCTTTCTAATTAAACTTAGGGCACTTTTTCTCTGAAATGGTACTGTGAACATGGGTTTTAGAGTTAGAGCTCAGATATCAGCTCTCCTATTTAGTTCTGTAACCAATTACATTATCACTTTGAGCCTCAGTTTACTCCTCTATAACATGGAATCAAAATACACCATAGCATTTTTATGATTATAGCATTATTATAATGATGTTAAGATAATGGATGCAAAGTACATCTTAACCATGCCTGGCACATAATAGACACACAGTATTCGTTCACACCAATTTATTGAACCTGCTGTTCTAATTCCCTTCTTTAGAGTCAGAATCCCTCACAAGCCATTGTGCTATGTGGATGGAAATCTCTTGGCCCTTTTTTTTAAAGAGTAAAGAGCCCTTTTTTTAAAAGAGTAAAGAGCCCTGGTAAAGAGCCCACATGTACCCAGTGTTCATTTGTCTGTGCTCAGAAAAAATTAAATAGGGCCCACCAAAAGCAAAATTGTGTAATCATTGTAAAGTGATTAATTTGTATTGAACATCTCCAGCCCCTACTTCTGCTTCCCCTTCCCACTTCAGCTGTGGCAAGTTATCTGTCTCTTTTTGCCTTCAGGTCTCTTCTCCCTATCAGAAAGCAAAAGGATCTGCTGTGATCTTTATATGAAACTTACTCATGTCATTTTGCTAATTTTGCCCATTCATGCACTGTCTCAATTACAGCAGCTTTATAATCAGTCTTGCTATCTGGTAATAGTCTTCCAGCAATTGAAAACCTTGACATTATAAATATTAATTAATAAAAATCAGATATTAGGGGAAAGGATGTGAAAGGGCTAATAATATCCTCAACTTTTATAACATAGGGACAGGAATGATGAATTTTTTAAAACTCTGATGGAAATTTTTAAAATAACGAAGTCAAGAAAATAGTATAATAAATCTACATGTACCCATCCTTTACCTTGAACATGTCCACTTCTGTTTCTTCCATGATACCTATTCATTTCCTATCCCCACATACCCCAGAGATAGGATTATTTTGAAGCAAATCTAGAGGGATCTTTAGAGGCTGATATTTCTGTTATGAAGAAACATTCACCTAAAGTTTAATCTTTAGTTTCTCTTTAACTTCAAACAAAATTAGATTGAATTCTTTCTGTTGAAAGCATTTTTGTAAAATGATTGTTTTCTGTGTACCTTACTATCTAACTAATGCATAGAGAAACGTCTGGAGTGGTGATCGTAATGTTAATGGTTATTTTGGGGGCGGTAGAATTTGAGTGGTTTTCTTAAATTCTCTATACTTTTCTGCATTCCTTAAATCTTTTTCTAGTGAGCTCTATAACTTTTATAAAAATAATAAAGTATTTATTAAGCATTGAGGAAGAGAAGTAGTTTTAATATTAAGAGTTTGTTTAAATCATTTATAAGAATTTTAATTTTCAGGGTGCAGTTCTACCTCAAGAAATAAGTCAAGTAACTCAACATCACAAATCTGGCTTTAATGAGAACAGCGTTAAGCAAAGAAAACATGAGCCTCACAGAAAATGTAAGTTATGAGTTAGAAAGTATACTTGTGGTGCTAACTGCTTCCTTTTATTTTTGTTAATTAACAGCTTTATTGAGTTATAATTCATACATGATAAAATTCATCCTTTTAAAGTGTACAGTCAGTGTTTTTTGGTGTTTTCACAAAGTTGTACAACCAGTGCCACTGTCTAAATTTAGAACAATTTCATCGCCCCAAAAAGAAATACCATACTTATTAGTAGTGATTCCCCTAGCCCTGGCAACCACTAATCTACTTCTGCCTCTGTGGATTGACCTATTCTGGATATTTCCTGTAAACAGAACCATAAAATATGGGACCTTTGAGACTGGCTCCTTTCACTTGGCATAATCTTTTCAAGGTTCATCCATGTTGTAGCATGTATCAGTACTTCATTCCTTTTTACAGCTGAACAGTATTCTATAGTATGAATACTACATTTTGTTTATCCATTCATCCATTGATGGACATTTGGATTGTTTCCACCTTTGGGCTGTAATAAATAATGCTGCTGTGGATGTTTATGTACAAGTTTTTGTGTGAACATATGTTTGCAGTTCTCTTGGGTATATATGAATGAATGGAATAATTGAGTCATGTGTTAACTCTATGCTTAACTTTTTGTGGAACTACCAAACTGTTTTCCAAAGTAGCTGTACCATTTTACATTCCCACCATCAATATATGAGGATCCAATTTCTCTACATCCTCTATAACACTTGTTATTATCCATCTTTTTTATTATAGCCATCCTAGTGAATGTAAAGTGGGGTCTCCTTGTGGTTTTCATTTGTAATTCATTAATGACTAATAGTGTTGAACATTTTTTCATGTGCTTATTGGCTGTTTGTATATCTTCTTTGGAGAAATATATATTCATATCCTTTGCTCATTTTAAAATTGGGTTGTCTTTTTATTCTTGAGTTGTAAGACTTCTTTTTATATTCTGTATCCTGTATGCTGAGCAGATATTTGATTTGCAAATATGTGCTCTTATTCTCTGGGTTGTCTTTTAACTTTTTATACAGTGTCCTTGAAGTACAAAAGTTTTTAATTTTCATCAAGTCCGATTTATCTGTTTTTTTCTACTTTTTCTTTGTTTGCTTATGCTTTAGGTATCATCTAAGAAACCATTGCCTAATTCAAGGTCACACAAATTTACACCTATGTTTTCTTCTAAGAGTGTTATAGTTTTAGCTCTAACATTTAGGTCCTTTTTTCATTTTTGAATAAGTATATACATGGTATGAGATAGGGGTCCGTATTCACTCTTTTGCATGTAGATATCTAGTTGTCCCAGAACTATTTGCTAAAAGACAGTTCTTTCCCCATTGAATTCTCTTTGCACTCCATTGAATTGTCTTGGCACCCTTGTCAGAAATCAATAGATGTATGGATTTATTTCTAGTTTATCAATGCCATTTCACCTATCTATATGCCATCTTTTTGGAACAACACACCGTCTTCATTACCATAGCTTTGTTATCAGTTTTGAAATTGGGAAGTTTGAATCCTCCAACATTGTTTTTCTTTTTCAAGTTTATTTTGTCTGTTCTGGTCTCTTGCATTGCCATATGAATTTTAGGATCAGCTTGTCTGTTTCTGCAAATATGGCAGCTGGAATTTTTATAGGGATCATATTGAGTCTGTAGACCACTTTGGGTAGTACTGTCATTTAGCAATATTAAGCCTTTCTACTCCTTTCAGTGATGTCTTGTAGTTTTCAGTGTACAAGTCTTGAACTTTTTTTGTTAAATTTATTTCTAAGTATTTTATTCTATGTAATACTATTGTCAGTGGAACTGTGTTCTTAATTTTGTGGGGGGGAGATTGTTCATTACTATTTATAGAAATAAAACTGACTTTTATATATTGACCTTGTATCCTCGCACCTTGTTGAACTTATTTATTTGCCCTAATTTTTTTGGCTTCTGCAAATAGAGATAGTTTTACTTCTTCCTATACAGTCTGGATGCCTTTTATTTATTTTTCTTGCCTAATTGCTGTGGATAAAACCACCAGTACAATGTTGAATAGCAGTGGTGTCACTTTTTATTTTCCTCCTTTTTGCAAGAATTCTTCCTTACCTTCCTCTCTTCCTTTCTTTTCCCCTCTCTGTTCCCTCTCTTCCCTTTCCTTCCCATCTTTGTCCCTTCCTTCCTCTCTCATTCCATCCCCTCCCTCCCCCTTCCATCCCTTCCCCTTACTTCTTTCCTCATCCTCTCTTTCCTCTTTTGTCTCTTTTGTCTCTCCCTCTCTCCCTTCTTCCACCCTTTCTTCCTTCCTTCTTTTCTTTTTTCCCTTTCCTTCTTCCTTTTCTAATCCATCCTTTTCACTTTATTTCTGTTCCCATCATTTCCCCTTAACAGGAATACTAAAATAGCTTCCTGCTTGGTCTTTTACTCCTTCTACCTAGCTAATAAGCCACTGCCATACTATAATTTTCTTAAGGCACAATTCTGATCAGATTCCTACCAGCTCAAAACCTTTCTGTGATTGTGCCTATTGCCTACCAGTGTAATTCCATAGTCTTCAGTCCTTTGCAGATTGTGGCTGCAGCCTGCTTCTCTAGTTAAATTAAGCTGCATTATACTCCTCAACCTCCAGCAGAACTGGTCTGTTTTTAGTTCTACAAATATTCCTTGCTTTCTGCTTCTACTATTATTTATCTTTTCTCCTATTATTTCCTTTGCTGGAGTACTTAGCCTCTTATTCTGCCCTTTGGAAACCTGCCGTCCTGCAAGGCTCAGTTAGATGCCACCTTTCTTTTTCCCTTATTGTTGTCATCTGTGAGTTTCTCTTCTCACCCTCATCTAAATTATAAGTTCCTCAAGATCAGGGCCTTTGTCTCCTTGGAATTCTGTGAATTTTTTAGACAGTGCCTTGCTATGGTAAATACTTGGTAAATTTAATTGATGTGCAGCAAATTTCATTTAACAAAATCTCTGTTTTCTTGTCTCTAGTTAAAGAAGAGTGTAAGAGTCCTAAAACTGAGAGTCGGTCACAAAAAATATCAAATAGGCAGGTAAGCTTCTTAAAATCACATTTCTAGTAGCCCACTTTTTTTTTAAACATCTTTATTGGAGTACAGTTGCTTTACAATGGTGTGTTAGTTTCTGCTTTATAACAAAGTGAATCAGTTATACATATACATATGTCCCCATATCTCTTCCCTCTTGCGTCTCCCTCCCTCCCTCCCTCCCTCCCACCCTCCCTATCCCACCTCTCTACGTGGTCACAAAGCACCGAGCTGATCTCCCTGCACTATGCTAGTAGCCCACTTTTTATTGTAGTTGGTGGCTCTGTGGCATCTGACTGAATTTTGTAGCCCTTTCAGCCAGATTCATAAAGTGCATGACAGGAGGGTTGCTGAGCCTGTCAGTCACTTGGATGGGAGGTTGTACAGCTGGAGTCCAGGATTTGGAACTAGAGAGACCTGAAGTTCTGGTTCTGCCATTTAACAGCTGGGTGGCCTTGAGCAATTCACTACACTTCTCACAGCCTCAATTTCTTCATCTTTAAAATGGAGATAAAAATATATCACTTGTGTCTCTCATTATATATAGTCTGTATATACATAAATACATACAAACATACTTACATATATGAATATATGTGGGTACATTATATGTATAAAATATGTAGAAATATGTTTGTATATTCAATGAAAGTATATGGACCAACATGGCAAAGTTAACAGTTAATTCTGTGGAGTTAGGTTAATGGGGGAAACTGAGATCATTTATGTTTTATTTTATATAGTTTGTTGTTTGATAAGGAGTATGTATATATTTTATAGTCAAAAAAACATTTTAAGTCTAAAAATATTTATGTACACTTACGTGCATTTTATATGGATATTATATAACACAAAGTTCTTAAAAATTAGATCTCTTATAAGCTATAATATATTACATTTATAAAAGATACCTTAGGGCTTCCCTGGTGTCTCAGTGGTTGAGAGTCCGCCTGCCGATGCAGGGGACACGGGTTCGTGCCCCGGTCCGGGAAGATCCCACATGCCGCGGAGCGGCTGGGCCCGTGAGCCATGGCCGCTGAGCCTGTGCGTCCGGAGCCTGTGCTCCGCAACGGGAGAGGCCACAACAGTGAGAGGCCCGCGTACCGCAAAAAAAAAAAGAGATACCTTAGAAGATATCTTGGCACATAACAGGTTCTCAGCCCGTTAATTTTTAGATACCAATAAAGGGTTGAATTGCATGACTTTCAGAGTCATCTCTTATGCTATAATTTCCTTTCTTCTAGAGAAGGGGTTCATAAACTCTTTGTGCCGTGGACCTCTTTGGTGAAGCCTATGGACTCTTTCTCAGAATAATAGTTTTAATGCTACAGTAAAATACATAAGATTTGAAAGAAAACCAGTAATATTGAAATACCATTAGAATCACCACCATTGTGTTTTATTGCCTACATTCATAATTGAAGGGAATACTAAGTCTCATTTAGAAATTAATGAAAATAAAGATGGAAGTTTTTCCCTCATCAAGTTTATGGGCCCCCTTTTTTCTCATGGTATAAAAGAGAAAATAACACATTAAAAAGTTTGCAGCAATTTATTTAGAATACTATTAAGTCGGAATTATAATTTTATTTGCACAAAAACTCATTCGTACTCTCTTACAGGTGTTTGAAGGGCCTGCCAAATGTAATGTTAAGCTTTTGAAGAGAAATGAGAGTGCAGAAGTCTCAGAAAACCGAAAGGTTGAAACTAGTTATCCAAATGCCATTGATAAGCTAAAAGACTGGTTTATACAAGTTCTCTTCCCAAACTTTAACACCTGGGAAGAAGATTGAGTGAAAATTAAATGATCATTTTTGTACATAAAACTCTGAGCTATTTTCGTGTCCTTGTACTTTCATCTTCATGCACAAAATATTTATTCTCTTAGCCTAATCCTGGAATTGAGAACTTCTTAGCATCCTTGAATATCTCCAAAGAAAATGAAGTACAGTCATCTCATCATGAAGAGCCTCCAAGCGAAGAACATTTGTCACCACAGTCATTTGCTATGGTTCGTATTTTGTAAGAGCTTGTACACTATGGTAATTTCATTACTGTTAGCCACACATACCCTGTGCAACAGTTAAAACACTTTCTCTTATGTAGACTGGTGTGTGGCATTATTATTGTCATCCTGTGAGAAAGATCAGGCTGCCCTGGGCAATTTAGCCACCATAGCTCCCTTGCTTTTCAAACATTGCCACTAGACAATTTGGTCAAAAGTTAAGCAGAATGATAAGTATTGTTTCTTTGCCAGGAAATGTGAATTTTTTTTTCAACTCTTATTTTCCTTATTCTCTATCTGAATGTAGTTATCATCATAATTTTTAACAATGGAACTTATTAAAAGAAACATCAATAAGGTCTGTAGCTTTTAACTTTTCTCCCTTATCCCTACTATCGCCATACCAATCATTTTCAAAACAGAAGGGAACTCGGATGCTTAAAGAAATTCTAAAAATTGATGGCTCTGACACTGTGGACCATAAGAATGAGATGAAACAATTTGGTAATGAGGTCACTGTTTCCTCCAGTAGAAGAGATGAATATGGATCTTCCTCACAGCCTAAACAAAGTAAGAAATTAAGTAAGTAAGCTAAGTACTAGTACTAATGACCAATCACTTCAAAAATCTAGTTCATTTATTTTTTAATCATGTGATTTTTAAAGATAATTAAGTATAATTAAGAGTAACGTGGGCTTCCCTGGTGGCACAGAGGTTGAGAGTCCGCCTGCCAATGCAGGGGACACGGGTTCGTGCCCCGGTCCGGGAAGATCCCACATGCCGCGGAGCGGCTGGGCCCGTGAGCCATGGCCGCTGAGCCTGTGCGTCCGGAGCCTGTGCTCCACAACGGGAGAGGCCACAGCAGTGAGAGGCCCGCGTACCGCAAAAAAAAAAAAAAAAAGTGTAACAAATAAGAGTATAATTTTATACTTGTGTCATTTATATAACAATGTAACTATGTAACCAATAGATCTGTAGTCCCTAAATGTCTTCTTGTGACGTTTTTTCAGTATTTCTTTTTTTTAATAAGTTTATTTTTTTAATTTAATTTTATTTATTTTATTTTATTATTTCTTTTGGTTGCACCGGGTCTTAATTGCGTCAGGTGGGCTGCTTAGTTGCAGTTCGCCAGCTCCTTAGTTGTGGCACGTGTATTCCTTAGTTGCGACCAGCAGGCTCCATGCATGTGGGATCTAGTTCCCTGACCAGGGATCGAACCAGCATCCCCTGCATTGGAAGGCAGATTCTTAAGCACTGCGCCACCAGGGAAGTCCCTCCTTGTGACTACTTAAATTATACTATTACAGATACTCATTCTGGAGATCCCAAACCTGGAAAGGTTTTCACATTTTAGCTTTTTCTCAGTAATTTAAAAATGATTATGTAACTTAAATACATTACTTAACTTTTCTATAAATTCTTTTATCTACAAAATAACATTGCAAATGACGGTTGTGATAATTGTATGACATATATAAAGCAGTTAGCACTGTGTCTGACACATCATAGGTGCGAATAATTGATATTAGTATTACGTTAAAATAACTTGACCAACATAAAAATAGGAGAAGCTGTAAAATCAATTTAAAATAATTAATGGAGGCACACGCTGGAAAGTGGGCACTTACCTAAAGTCTAAGAAGCCTATAGCATAACATCTGGCACATAGCTGGATTTCAGTAGATGTCCATCATTACCCCTACCTTCTGCATCCCCTGTATTTTAATATTTTGACTGTAATTATCTGCAAAAGCCTACCAGGAAAAATGACTCATGTAAAAGTAGGTTGGGGACAGAAGTTTCTCAGAGAGGTAAAAAACATTTTGAAATAAGGTAATCTGCATTTATTAAGTATCAAAATCAGAGCCTAACTTCATTTATACTCCACTGAGTATTGGGATAAATAATTTAAAATTCCAGTAACTATCAGGAAACAATATTTATCCTAGGGACAGATATGCTCTTGAAATAGAGCAAAATAAAATTTTAAAACAATATTGGATAAATATGGTCCCACTGTCAAAAGCAAGTAACTTTTACTATACTTCAGCATAGTAAAAAATATCATCTACCTTAGAGTCAAGAACTCGGAATCCAGCTCATGTAACAGAACTAATGTGTGACTTCAGGCAAGCCACTTAATTGCGGTACACGGGCCTCTCACTGCTGTAGCCTCTCCCACTGCGGAGCACAGGCTCCGGACGCGCAGGCTCAGCGGCCATGGCTCACGGGCCCAGCCGCTCCGCGGCATATGGGATCTTCCCGGACCAGGGCACGAACCCGTGTCCCCTGCATCGGCAGGCGGACTCCCAACCACTGCGCCACCAGGGAAGCCCACTTTTTTTTTTTTTTAAATCTATAACAGTAAGAGGTTTAGATTCATTCTTCACTGAGGTGTGCTTTTTGTTCTGTTGGTGAGTTTGTTGATTATAAAGAATGTGAACTTTCAGAATTTTTATAGCATAATAAAGGCACTTAAAAGACTTAATTTCAGAAAAACTTTTAAGAAGCATTATTTTAGATCAAAAGAAACATTCATCCATGTGTCTCAGAAAATAGGATGGAATTTTGAGAAGACTGAAGCTAAAGCCTCAGAACTTAAGAATTAATTGTAAATCAGCTCAAGAAAGCCATTTGCATGTTTAGATTTTGCCTGTGAATAACTAAGTAGTCATTAATCTCTCACAATGCTAATTTTTGGCAGTCATCTACTTACATTTTTAAATCTTTGTCTTAATTATATATCAGTAATTAATCATAATCATCTAAAATCTTCATTGAATTTAGTCATTTTAGGCAAAACTAAATAGTTCTTATATTTGTTTCATGGGAGATTCCTCTTCTCACTTTTCAACAATGTCCTCCTTGCTATTCTGTAAAGCCCTGCCATAATTGCATAGTTTGAGATATCATTTAATGTGGATATGTCCTTTTCTCTTTTTTGGCAGCATCTTATATGAACAAGCCTCACAGTGCTAGTGAGTACCATAATATTCAGTCTGTGGACAGTGTGTGCTGGCCTGCTGCCAGCCAGATTCCTCCTGTGTCCACACCAGTAACTGAACTTTCTCGAATTTGTTCACTTGTTGGAATGCCACAACCAGATTTCTCCTTTCTGAGAACACCACAGGTATTGTATATTACTGTTCTTCCATTTACATAACTTATTGAACACTGAGCTTAAATAAATTGACTGAAAATCTTTGGCTAGAAATAATATAGTGGAGCTGATTTTTTTGACTTTATGAGCAGCATAGATTAATACCTCTCACTCTGGGTCTTCCATTTATGCATAACCAGACCCCTCAGAGAAACTGGTAGAGGAACTGGGCAGCAGGTAGCCTCGCAAGATTCTTCAGACTGATAGAGCTAGGGATCTTGGTCTCTAGCAGCAGTTTTCAAACTTTTTGGTCTCAGAAACTCCCCATCTTTTTTTTGAGGACCCCAAAGAACTTTTGTTTACTTGTGTTATATCCATATTTACCGAATTAAAAATTAAAACTGAAAAAAATTTTTAATGTTGTTAATTAAAAATGACATCGAGGGCTTCCCTGGTGGCGCAGTGGTTGAGAGTCCGCCTGCCGATGCAGGGGACACGGGTTCGTGCCCCGGTCCGGGAAGATCCCACATGCCGCGGAGCGGCTGGGCCCATGAGCCATGGCCTCTGAGCCTGCACGTCCGGAACCTGTGCTCCACAATGGGAGAGGCCACAACGGTGAGAGGCCCGCGTACCACAAAAAAAAAAAAAAAAAAAGACTTCAAAAAAAATTTAATGAGAAGAGTCACATTGCTCTACATTTTTGCAAGTCTTATCCATCTTCTAGCTGAATAGAGAAGCTAGATTCTCATATCTGCTTCTTACTATCAATCTCTTGTAATACGTGATTTTGGTTGAAATATATGAAGAAAATCTGGCCTCACACAAATAGATAGTTGGAAAAAGGAAGAAAATTTTAATAGCCTTTTCATATAACTGGATATTCTTTGATACTACATTAAAACATGGTATTTTCTTAAAAGTTAGTGCAATGTAGAATCTGAAATTATATCAATGAACTTTTTGTTCTCTGTATACTTATGAAAAAATGAGAGTGAAAAGGGCAAATAGCATTTTCATATTATAATAAAAATAGTTTGAACCTCAAGGATCCCCAGAAAGGGACTCAAGGACCTCCAGGATCCCCATACTGCACCTTGAGAACCACAGCAGGAAGGCTGTTTTCTCCTTTTTACATCCAGATTCTTGACACATTCTCACCTAAAGCAGAAAGCATGATTAAACTAATAATACTACATAAAAATGGCTACCTTTTGAAAAAGTAACATTTTTTTAAATCTTTTTTATAAAAGAAAAGCGCATACTGTAAAGAGTTATCATTTAAATGTAAATATAAAATCAGTCAGAACCTCTGAGTCTTTTAAATTTTAGCAGTTAATTCATATTAGCGAAATATGTGCTTTGTAAAGGATGGTGGAAAGCAGGGGTCAGCAGATTTTTTCTATAAATGGCCAGATAGTAAATATTTTAGGCTTTGTGGGCCATATCGTCTCTGTCACAACTACTCACCTCTACAATTCCAGTATGAAAACAGCCATAGGTGATACATAAGAGTGGGCTTGGCTGTGTTCCAATAAAATCTTACATACAAAACAAGTAGAAAACCTAGTTTCCTGATCCGAGATATAAAGAAAAAAGTTTTGCTGGCTTTCATTTACATTATGATGGTTGGTCCTTCAGCTAGCTTAGAGATCATTTTAACTTTGTAAACATTGAAAGATAAGGCAACAATTGTAGTTTTTGCATCATAAACCAGAACTTAAGCTGATAGTCCCTTTTTGAATTCTTAAATTTTTTTTTACAAAATGTTAGATGAAATTATTCCATTTGTTTAAACTAAGCTTTGGAGGAGGAGGTCAACTTCCTGGACAGATAACTTCATAACCATTCATGTTCTTTTTTTTAGACAATGACAGTTTGCCAGGTAAAATTATCTAACGGCTTACTGGTACATGGGCCACAGTGCCATTCTGAAAATGAAGCCAAGGAAAAAGCTGCACTTTTTGCTTTACAACAATTGGTGAGAACTGTCCATGAATTCTCTACTAACTCTTTAATTAATCCCTCTGGATGTTTTTGTTGCATTGTTTTATAACTTTTAAATACTTCCATAGGGCTCCTTAGGAGTGAATTTCCCTTTGCCTCCACCAATATTTCCAAGTTATCCTCCTGCTGTACCACCTGGAACCATTCCTCCAGTTTTTCCCCAACCTACTGGTAAGGTATTTTGCTCTTTTCAATATTAGTTATTGAATTATATTGTTTTTGGAAAGTTCTTTTAAGAAGCATCATTTTGAGGAAACAAAAAAAATTACCTAAATGCTTAGGTAATTTAAGGAGTTGTGAGAAGTAAGCCTGAAACCAGAGTCTGCAGGTTCATCTAAAAATACCATTTGCCCTCCTACAGTCTCTAGTGTGGCTAGATAGAGTAGGACTGTTCTCCGTTTTGGGCAGCCCAGTAGCTGCCAACGCATGAGTTTGGGTTTAAGGTAGACATCAAAAACACAGGGATGGGGGGGGCGGGGGTTGGTTGTAGGGAGTTGGAGGAGGTGTGGGAAGAAAAAACAGAGATGAAGGGAATAAGAAGCTGTGGATTTGAAAGAAACTGCCCTTGGTGATGAGGGAAATGAAGAGCGGAGGGGATTTTGAGCTCACTCTATGTATGTTTCTTAATATTCTCTCACATTAAGGATAGGTACATAGAAGACTAAAGAGCTTTTAAAAGATAATTACTCTTAAAAGAATTTTTTTTTTAAGTTTTACCAAAAAAAAGAAACATAATCAGAGTACCCTACTTGGCTTTGCAGTAATAATATTTATACAGTCACATATCATAAACACTTTATAATTTTAAACAAACATTGTAATATACTTACATTGGGAGGACAGGGTAAGTAGTGAGGGGTGGTATGAAAGAACTGAATTTTGATCTATCATAACAGGAAGTCTAAAAATGCCTAAAATTGAAAAATCAACTAGCAGTATAAGCAAATTATTGAACAGTTTGGAAATAAACAGCTAAAACAGTTAAACCTGGGATGGACCGGATGACTGCTATATTATGTTGAAAACCCTTTTTATTACAATATGTGTGTGTATAATTATCTTTACTTTAATTTGTTTAAAAATGCAATTTGTCTAAGGTCATAAGTTACTAAGTAGCAGTAGTAGCATTCAAAAGCAAATATATCTAATTACAAAGCCCACAGTTTTGTTACTGTACTACACTGGCGTTCCTTTGCCTGTATAAACAATGTGTGGGCATAAAATCTTTATGACACAGTGGATCTGAAGTTTTCATATAGCTCAAGGTAGTAAGTCCACTATAACCTGGAAAATCTAATTTAACTACTTTTTCACTTTCAAAAATGAATCCAGCAACTATATATCAATTAATTTTAAGTAATTAGTTCATGCAGGTTACCTAAAGGTCTACCCACAAGCTTCTCTCAAAAAGGATTTGTCTTATGAGAATATATTATCTAAAAGAAATGATTGTTTTCCCATTTATTATTGATATTTTATAGCTTGATATTTTACCTTTTTAATGTTGATTATTATGTTTACGTTCATTATTATATCATGTTTATTAGTGTATTCATACCTACCAAGAATTTTAAAGTTTAATTGGAGTTCTTTTGGTTTTGTGCTCTCCAGTGTTCCAATAATAATATATGATATAAAAGCCATGAGATTTGAATGTTAATCAGGAGAAAACAACTTATGCATCAGATTAAGATTTTAACGTTATTTTATAGATTTCCACTTTACGGTATGAAAGGGTCCCAATGGAGAAAAATATATTTTATATTTAGGACAGTGATTTTGGGAAATGGTTGAGTTGACCTATGCATAAGATTACTATAGCATCTTTTAAATAGGTCTTCTTAGTCTTATAACTGCCACCAAACTTGCACATAACTTTCTAAATCTTACTAGTGTGTTTCGTATTAAGACTGTTCTTTATCCTGGAATTTTTACATGTGTAATTCATAACATTGAAATACATTATGATTCTTCTCTCCTGATCCAAACATTTTTTAAGTAGCTGAGTTTTAGTTAAGCTATACTGTCTTATAATTCTGGCTGCCTTTTTATCTCTTTAAAAAGAAGGTTTGAGCACAGTACATACCTTCTTTGGTGGCAATGTGCTGGTGTCTCAATTGTCATTGTTTAATGCAGTAGTTCCCAAATGTTGCACTGGTGCTGACTGTGGAAGAATCACCTGTGGAGCTTATTAACAATACAGATTACTGGGCCTCTCAGAGTCTGATGTACTAGGTCTGGAGCCTTGCCCAGGAATCTGTATTTCATAAGCTCCCTATGTGATTCAGATACACAAATCAGTCTTGGGAACCACTGATTCAATGTGCTTTTAATAAGAAAATGTAAATTTTTAAAAAATTCTTGAATTACAAATATTAGAATAGGGAGAAAGATTCTACTGTTACATGAAAGTGATCAGATTTCAAGACTTAAGCTTTTTTGGTTTTTTTGTAGGCTGGGATCACTATGGAAGCAACTTAGCATTGGGGGCAGGTGAGATTCTTAAGATTTCTCTCTTTGTGCCCTGGCTTTTCTCCCCCAAGGGACAGTTTCATGACCCTTTTATTATTTTTTAAAATATTATTACAAATATTCCTAAAGCTTATATCAGTATATGGTACTATTGGCCTTCGTAGGCCAGACAGCATAATGATAAGCTGACTTCTGTAGATGATTCACAGTCCTTAAGGGGCTCCTGAGGTTGAACGTTGTAAGCAAGGGTAATCAGAAGTTAAGTGTATGTGCCCTTTGCCAAAGCAAAAAAAGCCAAAAAAGGGTAGCAGAAGGAGGTCTTAAATTTCAAGGCTTTTATGATACCATTTTACTAAAACAGCTTTTCCATAATTTTTAACAGCTAATATAATGCCCTCATCATCTCATCTCTTTGGCTCAATGCCATGGGCACCACCAGTGCCAGTTCCTGGGAAGCCCTTCCATCATACTTCATATGCTGGGACCATGCCCATGGCTGGAGGAATGCCAGCTGGTGTGCACAATCAGTTCATACCTCTACAGGTGGGACCTGAAAGAGAATTATTATATTTTTTTAACAGAATTAGTTTCTCACTGCTCAAAGACCATTGATAAAATTTTGTTTATTCAGTAATTATTCAGTGCCAACTAGAGGTCCATTCAGTACTGGTCTGGGTACTGAGAATATATTTTGACCAGTGGTGACCAGTCTGACCTGTTCCCTGCTATCTGAGTTTGTGTTCTAATAGATAATAATAATTGCAACAAGTAATAACATCCTTTTCTAGAACAAAGGGATTTAAAATCAGGAATATCAATTTTCTTTATATTTAAGTTATGGATAATTTTTAAATATTTTATTTGTAACCATATTCCTTGAATTTCTAAAGTCTGGTTTGGAGGTTATAAGTGGAAGTCACAAGTCAGCAGTGATTGACAAGTATTAGCAGCATGGTTTATGGTATTTTCTGACACTAGCTTTTTTGGTCTACATTGTTAATTAATGATGCTTTTATTCCTCAAAGGTAACTAAAAAAAGGGTTGCAAACAAAAAGAATTTTGAGAACAAGGATGCCCAGAGTTGTCAAGCCACCCTACTTCAGACTAGCCAGTCAGCATCTTCTGATGTCACCAAAGTGATTCCACAGGAGAGTTTATCAGCTTCCTTCAAGTCCCCTCAGATTACTCAACTTGCGTCTCCTTTTCAAGTTGAAGCTGCCTCCCCAGGCCATAGTATGTCTCACCATAAATCAACACCAAGCTCCTCAAGAAGAAAATCAAGAAAACTGGCTGTCAATTTTGGAGTTTCTAAACCTTCTGAATAAATTGTACTTGGAATTAAGTTAATTTCATTCCTTTCCTCCCACCTTTTTATAAATCCATATCTGTGTCTCATAAAAAATTACAGTGTACTATTTTAAAACAATATATTTCAATTAAAATTTTTTAAATTTTTAGTTGTCAGGCACTTTTCATGCTATTTAAAAGACTATACATCAAATTGTGCATCTTAAGTATGTGCAATTTGTTTTACATCAATTATACCTCAATAAAGCTGTAAAAAAAGACTAAATTCAACCTTGTTTTAAAATAATATCAACGGACTAAGCATTCAGATGTACCACTCTAATCATTGGCCTCATCATTAGAAGCATCCTAAACTATGAATTAGACATCATATTGCAATAATTATAAACATTTTTTACACTATCATTGAGGGATAATTAAATGGAGCATGAAAATTGGGTCTCAAGTATAATTTACTGAATGTGGATTTTATTTCTCTTTTTAATGATGTAACAGAAGTGTCAGGAGAATGGCTCTTATTTATAGGTATTTTAACTTAGGTTTTATTATATCTGAGGGTCCTTTGGACCTGTTGTGAAGTGATCACACTTGTGGTGGTGCTGCCAGTTTTGCTTTATTCTCAATTTTGTACCAAAGCAACTTCAGAATACTGATCAGAATATTTCATTTAACTGCTTAGAATTATAAATAGCAATCTAGATTTGAGTAAATAATTACAATTTTTTAGATTATTCAAGAACCAGCATTAGTAATTTCTAATAAAATTAAGTTTCAAAATCTGCAGGGTATAATGATTACAAATTAATCTTCTAATAGAATAAAGTACAAAATATTAATCATGTTAATTAAAATAAATTGTGTTATCAATTTGTATAGCTTTTTACCTGCTTACTTAAACATACATGAGAGCTCCGTTGTTGGTCCATGTGTAGTGCTTCCTGGAACTGATGAAATTCTAAATTTTTTAAAAATAACAAGGTGTGCACAGGCACCATCAGTGTATACTGTACATTATTTATATGACAAGTGCCCGTCTCATTCTCGTTCCATATTTTTAGCTTTATGCTGAACTGCCCAGGGACTCTGGCGTTTTGTCTTTGCATGTCACGTGTGGGTGTGTATTGTTCAAGCTGTAGCTGTTGAAATTATTTTAGAGTTTATGAAAATGTCTCAGTGGTACCAGGGCCTGAGTTTTTATATATATGTTTGTGCTTTCATTTTTGTGATATGCTTGTATTTTTAAGGAAGTAAGTTATCATACTTTTTTAAAAGTACGAACAACAATCTTTGTATGGAACTGATTATGATTATATTTAGTTTCATTTGGCTCATTGAAAACTCTGCTATGAGTCTTTGTTTGTTTTTAAAAATGCTAGTACTGAATTAAATGGATTTCTTTCTCTAACTGCTAAATGTTAGAGTTTCTCTAAATGTTAATAGGATATTTGTATATTAGTCGTGCCTTTAGTGTAAGAGATAAATGTTCATTATCTGTCATTTATCACAGTCATGTGAGTTTCTGTGATTTTATTTTCTATTAATTTTCCTAGATTCAGATGTTCATTGGTTCCCAGAATTTCTTTTTTGGGGAATATTTGTTTCTCTGTAATGGGATCTTGAGTAATGAGGCTCAAGTAATTCTCAGTGTTTGTCCTTATTGCCTCACGACCTTTTTTTTTTTTTTTAAGGGAACATCTGTTTGGGGCATACAATACAAAAAAGTTAAATTGTGACGGTAAGATTATGTCAACCTCTTACTACTTTAAAGTGTATAATATTTTTCACCTTATGTAACTTTACAAACTCCAGCATTCAAGAATTGCCTCACTCATCATTGCTCTGTGACCACTCTATAAACAATGTACAGCCCACATCTTTTTTAAAGCCCAGAAGAAGGAGCACGTGCCGTCTTCTGAAAACTCCAAGAGAAATTTCGGTAAGCACAGTGCCGCTGAACCCATATACGGATGTTTCCTCAGTATTCAAGCAAAGCAAGCTGACAATTCTAGGTGGATAGGCAGTAAAAGTGTTTTCTTTTCATTCTTTCTTCTCATTTTAAAAAATGTATTATTCTAAAAGTCAAGACTAAAGAGAGATTAAAATGGGAGAGAGCTCCATAATGACTAGATAGTGTCAGGCATTCATCTATGTTCTCTTCACCTTGTACACCTATTCTAAATGTGGACCTGAGAGCAGTAGATGTGCCCTCTCTGGGGAGGATGTAAGAGGCAGAGACTGTTTTTAATCTCTCATGACAATCTTGAGGAGACTAGATCCACTAATAGACTGGGAAACTTACAGTTTTTCCTTTTTTGGATGGTGCAGACTCAGAATACCCCGAAGTTTAGAAATACGCCCATTCAACTGTTGAATCTGTTGTGGCCTTTCTGTGGAAACCATGGGCTGTACAGGGCACAGAGGATCAGATTCCCCAAAATACTTCATGTTTCCACGTACTAAGAGCAGTTAAATCTATTTAAACCTTCTTCTCCTCGCTGAAACATTATTTCTAAATATCTTTGTTCAATAAAGTTTTTTTTCTTTTTTTTTTTTTTGAGCAAATTAAGTGAATTTTGAAGATTGGTCCTTCAGTCTCATTGTTCCTTTTCACCATTTCCTACATTACCTGAGCTTTATAATTTTACAGATAGACTGTATTAATTGACTGAAACATCATGTAGACTCATGTCTTAAACGTCTGAGACTCAGTTGCCTGAAAAATTAATTTCACCTCTGTATCTTGGTTTCAGTTTAAGACTTTCCTTGCTGTTCAGAGGGATAAGTAGTTCTTTTAGAACTAAAAAGATAAGGAGATCTTTTTTTCCTGTTGGTGGGAGAGATGAAAAACTCCTGATGCAGGTTTTTTGTTTTTTATTTCCTTTTCTATAATCAGGTACTTGCTTTGGTTTTAGACTGATATTTTTCAAACTAATCTAGGTTTTGGGGGGAGGGGTCAGAGAGGGAGGCAGTTGGAAGAAGGAAACAGTTAAATAAGACCCATCCAACACTGCATTTTTAGACTATATCTTTCTAGCTCAAGGAAATAGATAAGTTGCAGGGTCTTTTTTATTCACTCACTTTTTTTTATGATTTTTTTTTTAATTGGAGTATAGTTGTTTTACAACGTTGTGTTGGTTTCTACTGTACAGCAAAGTGAAGTAGAGTTCCCTGTGCTATACAGCAGGTTCTTATTAGTTATCTATTTTATACATATTAGTATTCACTCACTTTTAAATCATCTGTTTTATTTGTATTAATAAATCATACATTTTCATAGTGGTTGTCTAATTTCTACCTTTAAGATAGCTAGGACTGTCCAGCTGTCCTTTGAAGTTCATTGTAATATGCTTCATCTCATTGTCCAGAGCCTCTTTTTTAAAGCAACTGTGTACAATCTCCCAGCTTTTTGAGTTTGCTATATTTCTTAGTACCATCTGGCTTCCAAATTGTGTTTTTACTGTGGAGGAGAATTAATTTATTGGAGAGAAATGACCATGACAGACATTCTCAACCTTTAAAAAGAAATGAATCACAGAAATTCCCTTATTTTTTTTAGAGACAGTGATATAGAACTCAAACTGTCAGTGTTCTTATTTCATAAGTTTTGTCAGTGAAACAGTGTTTTTTTGCAGGAGCTTCCTTTCCTAGTTAGGATAATGCTTAAAATTCCAGAAATGAATGTGTTTCAGACAGAGCTGGTTCAGATTTCCATCAGACCACTCCATCTTCTGCCAGGGAGCAGTATGAGACAGCGGCGAGACAGACAGAATGGGGGCAGGTGGAAGTTTCACTGACTTAACTCCAGCACCACTTATCCTTTGTTTAGAAGGAGAGAAAAAAACAGGTATAAAATAGTTTTCATAGTTAAGAATATCACCAATCCATAGCTGCTTTTTGTGTGTGTGTGTGTGTGTGTGTGTGTGTGTGTGTGTGAGAGAGAGAGAGAGAGAGAGAGAGAGTGAACCAGCAGTAATGCCTTGCTCAATCGCATTCAGCCATCTCAAGTGCAATTCATGATGGAGACTCTGGTTTCCAACAGATAAAGTTTTACGTAGTTAAACCTGTAAAAATTAATTTTTTTTCAACAGTACACCTATTGCTATTATTTCAGCAATTGGTATACTATTAAATTGCCCAGGCCAAATAATTAAATTTCTGTAGATGTTTTAGTAATTTGAGCCAAATCCTCATACTGTTTTCTCATAAAGAATGAGAATTTGGTCCTCAGTTTGCTTTAAGTTCTCTTATTCCTTTCTTTCCCTTACAGTTAAAGGACTTTTTTGTTTGTTTTGGAGCTTGGGGGCTTTTTTTTGCCTGAAGTGTCATACATTTTCTTTTGCCTGCACCCAGTTGCTTCTTTGAGTGTTTTCATCTATTTTGATATATGAGTAATAGATAGTGTACTATATCATCAGAGTGTTCCAACGTTTTGTTCTTTTAAACAATGTAAGTAAGTATAACTCATACATATATATCTTAATTCCTTTCTTTCCTCACATAAGTATTTTATAAGTAACCGGAATTTTTCATTAGATCTTATACAGAGCAGTATTTTATTAAAAGTTCAAAAGGGAAGACTTTTATGTGCTCATTTTGTAGTTTTTGGTTTATAAATATCTTTACATTGTCTTCAATTAAAGTGTTTTAAACTTGCATTGGAATGGACTCCGAATGTATTTTTGTGTTAAGCTGTACATTTGTAGATTTCTAGCATGAAGTTAGCCTCAAAATGTGCAAAAGGATTTTAAAATATATGAATCACTGAAAGAGTTTAAACATCTATACATGTTAAATGATATATGGATTTTAATTAAACCTTTGAGAATGATTTCATAAGTTGTTTGTTCTTGTATGTTTGCAGTGATATTAAAAGCAGAAACATTACAGTATTCACTTAAACCTCATATCCTTTTTTTTAGCAAGTTTTTAAAAAGTATTTATTTACTTATTTGGCTGTGTCGGATCTTAGTTGCAGCACGTGGGGTCTTTGTTGAGGCATGTGGGATCTTTTGTTGCAGTGCACAGGCTTCTCTAGTTGCAGCGTGCAGGCTTCTCTCTAGTTGTGGCACGCAGGCTCCAGAGCATGCAGTCTCGGTAGTTGTGGCGCACGGGCTTAGTTGCACTGCAGCATGTGGGATCTCAGTTCCCCATCCGGGGATCAAACCTGCATCCCTTGCGTTGGAAGGCGGATTCTTACCCACTGGACCACCAGGGAAGTCCCAAACTCCATATCCTTTTATATTGGTATTTTGAAACTATGTCAGTTAGCATAAACTAGACAGCACGATTGGTGGAGAAAGTCGGACTATAGATTCTGTTGGCCACTGTTCAGATCCTACCTCTACTTCTAATTGTAAATAAATCATTCTCATTTTAGGACTGGCAAGTTATGTAATACCTAAGCCTCAGTTTCTTCATCTCCTAAAGGAAGAAAACAACACCCCTTGTATGGTTAATATGTTTAAAGCACTGGGTACATAGCAGGTATATTACAGATGTTAGTACATAAGGATTGGTCACATGTACCCAAACACACAGAGTCCTGTATGGTGCCAAATACCTCTATGCTTTTCCCACTGAGTCCCTCTCCAGTATTCAATTCATGCAGAGTCCCCATGCCTCACTTAGGCATCTGGGAGACTTTTCTCTTTCTGTTCTTCGTTTTCTCTGCCATTGATCCCCTCTATCTTTTCTACCAAGGGGAAGGTTCTTACAGAGCCATGTTGGAAGAGGCTTTAATTCTTACTCATAAGACTGGGGAACCTACAATACTAATATCTTGCTAATTGGCCATGTCTCACAATATAACTCCAATGCATTATTATGCGTATTACCAAAATCTCTCTATGGTAGGGGTGGGAAGGAGTTGGAAAGAAAGGGTTAAAGAGGGAAGACAATCTCTACCTACTAAATCTGCTTCCAGCTCTGCCCCTTCAACCTGAGTCTGTCTCTACTGTTGTACTTTTACTCCAGACCCCAAGGAGTGGTCACATTCTGATACGGTGTTGGGCCACCTTCATCCAGCAGAAGGCACGAGGCCTGGGATCACCAGTGGAGACATCACCAGCTGCTTTTCCACTTCATCCCCCAGACCGCCAGCCCCCCACGGTAACCACCCCTGTCTACCCCAACTCTGTAGCA
The DNA here is from genome assembly GCF_039906515.1 of Pseudorca crassidens. NCBI lineage: Eukaryota > Metazoa > Chordata > Mammalia > Artiodactyla > Delphinidae > Pseudorca > Pseudorca crassidens. Next base: position 29,307,665 of record NC_090300.1, read on the forward strand.
TCACTGGGCTCCCCCAACCTTGGTGTCAGTTTTTTTACATGAAAATCAAAACTAAACAAACCAAAACCCACTCAAGCTAGCTTAAGAAAAGGAAATTTGCTGTAAGAATATGGGGCTATCTCAGAGAATCCAAGCAGGCTTCTCAGGAACTGAACCTTAGTCGAGGTGTCACCTTCCAATTCACTCTCTGTCTCCTCTCCATGGGGCCGTGGGCTCTATAGTGTCTGTGACTCTCTGTAGATCAGGTCTTTGCTCCGACATCTATATTTGGGGGTGGGGGACAGGTCACCTTGAGGGGCCACCCCTGCTGGACTGTGGGTTGATGAGGAAATTTGGACCTATCAAAGGTAGGCTCTTAAGAAACAACCATATTCTGGGCTGGCAGTCAGTCCTCATAGTTCATATATAAAAGAAGGCCTGCAGGGACTTCTCTCGTAGTCCAGGATGTACAGAAACCACCTAGAATCCAAAAGCAGAAACACGGCTGAGCTTCAAAGGGGCTTGGGCCAAGAGCAAGAAAGCTGTCAGAAACATAGATACCTAACTTCTCCAGTCTTACCTCTGCCTTTCTGTTTAACACTCAAACCTTCCATATTCCCTTTGTACATTGCTTTAGTTCTAGCAACCAGCCTCGGACTAGCATCTCTCCATCTCCATTCCAGTCGGGCTAAGTTTGTATCAGGTGTCCACCTCCATGTAAGCAATTAACATCAACTAACACAAACATGGCTGCCAAGGCCCATTCATGTGGAGCGATGTTCTTCGGAGAAAGAAAGATCAGGATGTGAAGATACCCCTAAAAGCTATTCTCATAGGAGCTATTACATGATTTTAATTAAGTAGGGGTTATTTGCTCTCAAAATGAGAACTGGTGGCATTGCAGAGAATTGATTAGAGAGAGTGGAAATCATACACAAACAGAAAGCTGTTTCAGTCATCCAAGTAAGAATGATGTAGCTGCACCAACTCTTAGAAGCTCCTATATTGTTCAGTATGTTGAATGTCAAAGAGAAACAAGAAATGTGGAATCAGAGTTCCAGCATCACCCTCTCAGGCTGACCCATTAATATTTTACCAGAGATTCTCTCTGGCATATTGTAATTCATGGTGTAGCTGGTCTGGAAGCAACACAATAGATCCAAGCCTTCCTGAGGACAATCACGTTCTCCCACATCCTCCCGTGTATGACCTGCTGACTTTAGTATCTAAGAAATATGAGCTCTTTCCAAGAAGTCTCTCTCAGCCTGATGACACTTCCTAGAATGTCAAACAAACGTGACTTCTGCAACTATATTCGTGGATAGCAGAAGCAAAAACTATTTCTTTTTTTAAATATTTATTTATTTATTTTGGCTGCACTGGGTCTTAGTTGCGGCACGCGGGATCTTTTAGTTGCAGTGTGTGGACTTAGTTGCAGCATGCAGACTCTTGGTTGCGGCATGCATGTGGGATCTAACTCCCTGACCAGGGATCGAACCCGGGCCTCTTGCATTGGGAGCGCAGAGTCTTACCCACTGGACCACCAGGGGAGTCCCACAAACTCCCATTTCTTACCAAGAATGTATCACATGGAGTCAGAGCTAGCCTCAATCACAAAATCCTGAATGACAGTAGGTACTCTTTGCTCATTATGTTAGTACATTATGTTCTACAAAAGACAACTGAGCACAAACTGATGGAGATATCCCTCGCGTTATGGCCAAGGCTGGGAATTTCTCCACTATGTCGGTTGCAGGGCAATTTGTATTGTTCACAGGCACACGTCACATCATTAATTATGTCTCTATGAATATAGCACTGAAGGTTTGTGCTCCAGGCTCAGTGATAATAACAGTTACCACTTACGGGCTATCTGCTAGGTACCATCCACTTTATATAACACTTTCAATCTTCAAAACAACAGTAATATAAAATAGTATTAACTCATTTCACAAATAAGGAAAGTAAGACACAAAAATGGCTAACTTGCCCAAAGATACAATATGCAGCTGAATTGGAATTCAGAAGAGATCATGTTGCATCCCCAAACCCATGTTCTAGTTTACTTTCTCTTTTGAAATTAATTTCTAATTGTTTAGGTAACATATGGCTGCATTGCCTACAAATTTTGAAAGTATGGCAGGTAGGAGTAAAATCTTTGGACCACCTTCTAGAAGTAATTGTTGTGAGCATGTGGTGTGTGTCCTTCTAGCCTTTTTTGATGCCACCCTATCCGCACATACAACTACTTATAATTGCTTTTCTATTTTACATAAATGGCGTCATGCTTTACGCATCATTCTGAAACTTGCCTGTTTCCCTCAGCAAGTATCTCTGAGACTTGGCCTGCTCTGCCACTCATGCTGTTCCCCTTCCTAGGCCCACCTGCTTCTCTGAACACCTGGCAGAGCAAGAGGTAGTGATGAAGATCTCAGCTGATCACCACTGACAGCACCAGACACTTTGAGGGATTTTTTTTCTTTTTTCCAACATTTCATTATGAAAATTTTCTAATAGCAAATATTATACAGTGAGCATGCATATACCCAATACCTAGATTCTACCGTTAACATATTACTATACTTGCTTTATTACATATCCATCCAACCACATTAGCAGAGCTCCCTGAAGCACCTCATTGAGCTATCAGCTCTGCTCAGGTTGTCAAATGACCCATATGACACCTAACTGGATGCGTGGGGAGCAGTGGTCAAGCTACCTGTGGAACCCAGTTTGTTAGATGTCAGCAGAGTTCTCTCTCCTGGAAAGGATGTCTTTTATGGAAAAACTACCTATCCTGCAGGACATCCAAGACGATTTGACTGAAGGAATCACTCAAAATGGCCTAGAATTGTACTTAAGGTTGAAAAGACTGTAAGAGAATGGATTACATATCAGCCTGCCAAAGCAAACTATCCTGGGTCCCTCCTTTTCGGGAGGGCGGCCCCAAGAGCTCCATCAAGAATCCAGACTGACTTCAAGGAAACTATCATGGTCGATAGCTTCCCCAAATGGATCCAGGTCTTCCCCTATCCAACTCAAACCTCTGGAGAAACAGCCCTGAGAGAGACAACTGTTTGCAGCACCAGGAGGTCAGGAACGACCATTTATGACAGTAAGTCTATCTTTATTTCATTTGACATGAGGAAATTTGTGGTCAAGATCCTTACTGTGCAGTACAGTGGGGCAGGTTGTAAAGACAGTACAGATCTCTAAGCACGAACTTGCTAGGTTTTGTGTCCCTCCATAGCAGATATTTTTTATGGAATGTGGCCAAGAGTGAATGAATGAATCGACATTTTTTAAAACAGAGCATTACCTTAAAGCTGGCTTTGCCTACTTGCAGCAAAACTTAACGGGCATACAGCATTCTGGTTGCAGTTTTGTCTGTAGGGATTCTTGAGTTAGGTTTATTCCAGGAGTATATTCCCACCCCTGTGACTCGGGTTATTGGGCCTGTGGCATGTACTAACAGGCCATTGTGGTATCCCCACACATAGCTGAGGCAGAAGTGTTCCTCAAGGAATGCAAGGGGTGATATGGCACCAGAAGAGGTGAGCTTTCTGGCAGATGGCAAGAAATTAGTGGAGGGAGTGCCAGCAGGGACCAGGGATAGATTTAGTGGAGCTGGCAGTGCAGAAGGGAAAACTTCCTATACTGCTTGAAGGAGATGCTTTGATATTGTTCCACAAGTATTAGTTGAAGGCCTCCTATGGGCTGGGCACTGTCAGGAAACCCAGGCTTCCAGGGAAGGACTCCAAAGGAAGGAGAAGAGAAGCCAGGACTCAGCCAGCATACAGACTTTATTCCCTTCACATAGAGGTGACTGTGTATTTATCACACAAGGCCGCTACCTCATTCAGGACCCTCAAGGTGAGTTTTCTTTTTCTCTTTTTAATCAGAACAATTTAAAAGTAAGCTGACATGATTTCCAGCCGAAGAGGGACTTTTGACAGGGAATTTTGCTCTCTTCTTTTGCTGCAAAATAATGTATATTTCTCTTCTGGGGAATGAGCACACAGACGCTTGACTAAGCACAATAGATAATAGTCACAGCTCACTGATTTCATCTATTTCTCCCCCCTAAAGAAAAAAAACATTACAGGGTGATATCAGAGAGTCCTCATAAGGGGACTTGACTGAGAATACAATGCAAAGCTCAAATGAGCAGTATCAGACAAATGAGGGTGTCCATAGCAAGGAGTCTGGGAGCTAAAACCGCCAGGTCTGCACACGTTGCAGAATAAGCTATGAGACAATTTTTTTTTTCTCTTTTTAAGTAGAAAACATTATTTATTTATTTAGGCTGCCCCCTGTCTTAGTTGCGGCATGCATGCAGGATCTCGTCCCCCAACCAGGGATCGAACCCCAGCCCCCTGCATGGGGAGAGCGGCGTCTTACCCACTGGACCACCAGGGAAGTCCCTATGAGATAAACTATTAATGCAGCTTTTGTGATCTTTGCTTTTCTTCTTTAAGCTGTAGTTCACCATTGCTAAATAAATGCTTCCTGAGTTCAACACACGCAAACAACTTTCCGCATCTCAATAGCTTAACCAAACACCAGTGGAGTCTTAACCAGTGTCTCTGGGGTTGTCAGATGATAATTTCCCAATGACACTTCCCTATCACCACTAAGTGAAGGAAGTCATCATTTTGGCCTGAAATGCCATCATGTGATATTTCTACATTTATTGCTAATAATAGAGGTCACAACTGCATGAGTCATCTTTGATTCCTCCTTTTCTTCACCCGCCACATGCACTTCGCTTGTCGTGGTGCAATGTCGTCTCCTGTATCTGCCCTCTTCTCTCCATCCTCATCGTTACCTTACCTTAATGTAGGTTCTCTTCTTCTCAAGCTTAGCCTATTGACATTGTCCTCTTTTCTTCCTGCTTCTCGACTCCAGTCCATAAGAACAACAATAGTAAGTACTGTTTACAGACCAAGTGCTTTATAGCATTCTGCCATTTAACTCTCACCACAGTGTTGTGAGAAAGGCATTTTTTAAGTTTTTTCTTTTATTGTGGTAAGAACACAACATGAGATCTACCCTCTTTACAAGATTTTAAATATAGAGCACAATACTGTTGACTGTAGATGCAATATTGTACAGCAACTCTCTAGAATTTATTCCTGTAAACTGAATTCATGTAGAACTTAAAACTTTATGCTCGGGACTTCCCTGGTGGCGCAGTGGTTAAGAATCCGTCTATCAATGCAGGGGACACAGGTTTGGTCCGGGAAGATCCCACATGCTGCGGAGCAGCTAAGCCCGTGCGCCACAGCTACTGAGCCTGTGTTCTACAGCCCACGAACCACAACTACCGAGCCCGCGTGCCTAGAGCCCGTGCTCTGCAACAAGAGAAGCCACCGCAATGAGAAGCCCGCGCACCGCAACGAAGAGTAGCCCCCGCTCGCCACAACTAGAGAAAGCCCGTGCGCAGCAATGAAGACTCAACACAGCAAAAAAATAAATAAAATAAGTAATTTTTTTTTAAAAATTGAAAAAAATCATAAAAAAAACCCTTTATGCTCATTAACTAGAAATTCTTCAATTTCAACCCCTGGCAACCACCTCAGATTGAAATTTTCCTCAACTACCCAGCAATGAATGAACATATGCTAGGGTCCATCATCATGGCACTTTAGGATACTGAGGCAAAGAAGCTCTTGAAAGCTTTCAAGAAAAAAAAATCACATACAAAGGGTTAGGAGTAATAATGATTTAAGACATCTCAAAGGTAGTGCCAGAAGCTAGAGAATAATGCAAAGTCTTCAAAATACTGAAAGGAAATAATTTCTAACATACAATTCTATACTCAACCGAAGTATTGATAAAATATTAGGATATAATAAAGACATTTTCTAACGTAAAAGTCTCAAATAATATAACACTTTTTTTTTTGTTTTTGGCCACACTGTGCAGCTTGTGGGATCTTAGTTCCCCAACCAAAGATTGAACCCGTACCCTCAGCAGTGAAAGCACATAGTCCTAACCACTGAACCACCATGGAATTCCCTCAAATAATGTAACTTTTTTTTTTTCCCTGTACGCAGTCCTCTCACTGATGTGGCCCCTCCGTTGCGGAGCACAGGCTCCGGACGCGCAGGCTCAGTGGCCATGGCTCACGGGCCCAGCCGCTCCGCGGCATGTGGGATCTTCCCAGACCGGGGCACGAACCCGTGTCCCCTGCATCGGCAGGCGGACTCTCAACCACTGCGCCACCAGGGAAGCCCCAAATAATGTAACTTTTAAGTGGCCTTTCTCAAGAAAATATTAGAAGATATGCACTAACCACGTGAGAATGTGACCCAAGATTGAAGATTTAAACCAGATGGAAAGAGAAGTTCTAATCTAATTAACACAAGATTTCTTCAGTGATAGCAAACGGAGATTTCAGTATGGAAGCTGTTCATCAGGTCTAGAGGTTGACTAGTACAAACTGGAAAAAGTTAGAAAGCCCCAGAAGAGATGGCTTTAAGAAAATGAAACAGAAAATTCCTGATGTTTCTGAACATCCTAAGGGGAGATTTAGAAAATTATAAAAGGTACTTGGATTGAATTAATAATAAATTTATAGAAAACCAGAAATATCAGATTAAATATTAACTCCAGAGAAAATGGAAAAGTTTTGCAGGAAAGGAAAATATTCATAATTTAGGTCTAGCAGAAAATAGCATAATTCAGGAGACCTTAATAAAGACACTAAAAACTTGTAAGGGTGTAGGTAGACTTAAGAAAACTAAAAAGACTAATAACAACATAAGAATTGTTACCACTCCAGGACAAAAAAGGCAAAAAGAACATGCCATTACTTGACTCCAAAGAGACGGAGGGTGTTGCCTGACAAGAGTTGTGACCTTTTGTAGAACTAAGCAGCTAACCCATGGCCACCTAGTTGGGCAGGAGCTGGGGGACATATACTATGACCTCATTGTTTCTCCCTCCAGTGTCCTGCTGGTGCTTTCTATTGGTCAAACCCAACTGAGTAACCATGGGGCAAGGGAACCCTTTGATGGAGTCCGTGCAGATCAGCCTCCCAAGACACAGCAGAATGGAGAAGGATGAAGAGTGAATCTGGAAAGGCAAACAGAAGAGACACAGCATAGTACTGACACACTGGGTCAGCTGTGGATTATGGTTATAATAACCATGTTAAAACATATGATTATAATAATGGAAGCCAAATAGTCATCTAAACAAAAGCATGTTATAACTGTATTAGGAAGATGGAAAGGGTGCACATAGGTGGTGGCGGATGGAAATGTGTGTGTACTGTTCCATGGTGAACGTCAGTAGATCATGTCCCAAACTGATAAAATATGTCACTAATGGAAATACGAAAAGAAGACTTAATGTAACTGCCTACAATAAAATGAAATAAAACAATAAAAGAATTAACCGAGAAGACCTCTCACATCTTTCTCAGCCCTAACACCTTATTATTATTATTCTCATGGTCCATAGGTGGAAAATTCTACATTTGACTAGTGAAACCTCCACCTCAAGAATGATTAGGGGCTTCCCTGGTGGCGCAGTGGTTGAGAGTCCGCCTGCCGATGCAGGGGACGGGTTCGTGCCCCGGTCCGGGAAGATCCCACATGCCGCGGAGCAGCTGGGCCCGTGAGCCATGGCCGCTGAGCCTGCGCGTCCGGAGCCTGTGCTCCGCAACGGGAGAGGCCATAACAGTGAGAGGCCCGCGTACCGAAAAAAAAAAAAAAGAATGATTAGAAATTTAAAAATCCTAAATTAGGGACTTCCCTAGCGGTGCAGTGGTTAAGACTCCACACTTCCAATGCAGGGGCCGCAGGTTCAATCCCTGGTTGGGGAACTAGGATCCCGCATGCCGTGAATAGAAAAACAAAAAATCCTAAATTAGGATTCTCACAAACTGGATTCTCACAGTCTCAAAAATATCACTCCATGGATTACTTATTAAGTACAGAAGGGGAGAATGTACCTTCAAAGTGTGGAGATTTGGCAGTCACTATTTTAAGCAAATAGTCAAGCTTGGCAATGGTTGCAAGAGTAGTAGGGAAGGACTGACCTTCTATACTTCTTGATGTGATGCCAGTTGTTGAGGACTCAACATCTCCAGTGTGGTATTCTTGCCAAAAATGCTTGTCCTGACTCTAGTAGAGGGAGACACGTGGGATTTACAGCATAAATCAGGGCCAGATAACTGACCTGTTCTCTCCAAGGGAGGTTGGGGGCAGGGAGGGCTGGGAGAGATTCAAGAAAACTAATGGTCAGATACAATGTGTGAACCTTGTTTGGATCTAGGTTAGGAAAAAATAACATTTATAAGGCACTTTATGGCTCAATGGACTTCTTTGAATATGAGTGATATTACTGAATTAGGGTCAGTTTTCTCAGGTACAGCAATGATGCCTCAGTTATGTAGGAGATGTTCATAATCTTGGAAGACACACACTGTTGTATTTAGGTGTGAAGTGTCATGTACCTGCCTCCCACTTTCAGATGGTCTGGCATAAAGGAAGCATAGAAAAAGATGGAGGGAATGTGATCAGATGTCAACAATAGCCCTTTCGATGAGGACTATTCAGGTAAGAATACTGAAGACTATTCTGTCAACTCTTCTGCAGATTCAAAAGAAAAGATTTTAAATGCTTCTGAGGAGGAACAAATGTGGGAATTGGTGGGGTATTGTTTCATAATAAGCTTTGTTGAGCGTGGGCTCTATCTACATATCTACATAGTACATATTTAACCTTGATAAAGATAAAAACTAATAAAATAAAATCAGTCAAAGCCAACAGGAAGGACTTCCCTGGTGGTCCAGCGGCTAAGACTCTGCGTTCCCAATGCAAGGGGCCCAGGTTCAATCCCTGATCAGGGAACTAGATCCCACATGCCACAGCTAAGAGTTCACATGCTGCAACTAAAGATCCCGCATGCTGCAAGTAAAAGATCCCGCGTGCCACAACTAAGACCGGGCACAGCTGAATAAATAAATAAACATTAAAAAAAAAAAAGCCAACAGGAGAAACATTACAATTTTGATAAATGTCATTTGGAAATTAGTACTTTTTACGTTTAGCAGTTGACTCTTAGGGCTGGAACTTGCCTGGAGAACCTCTCAGCCTGCCTCCTCTGTTGTAGAGATTAATAAAGTGAGGCTCAGCAGAGTTAAGTGACTTGCCCAAGGTCACACACCTATGTAGCAGCGGAGCCAGGTCTAGGGTGGCCGCACTTCTGCTCCAGTAATCTTTCCTTCATGTACCATGAATCATTCATCTTCTATTGAATGCCATTACTGCATAGTGAGTACACCACTGTGCAGTGATCTGTGCTCTTTCTTAAGAACGATAACACCAACAGCAGTGAAAGGGGAGAAGAGGGAAAACCAGGAGGCTACAAAGACCACAGTCCAGTATTGTCTGGGAAGGGAAATTGACATTGACATTGCAGAGTGGTCCCTCTCAGGCAGTAAAGAATCCATTCTACCTAATTAGAGGGTTTCATCAGTTCACCCTCTAACTGACCATTAAAGCTTAGTAATTGATACTAAGAAGCTTGTAAGCCTTTGGCTCCCAACATTTGGCCCAGCTGTCAAAAGTCAGCGCAGTCAGGACACACAATGAAGCTTTGTTGCTGCTTGTGGTCACCAGTGAGATTTTTAGACAAAGAGAAACAGTTCTTAGAATTTGGGGTACTTGGCTAGTTTTAAAAAATTTCCTTGCCACGTTTTAAGGCTCCAAACAATAAGGGTGTGTTTGACGATGTATATTTTATTCTTTTCCCCTATATCTTATTATAAAAAGTTTCCAAACACACTAAAAAAAAATTACTTCTGAACATCCATATACACACCACCTAAATTCTACCATTACTGTTCTACTATTCTTACGTTATTACCTATGCATCGATCCATCTCTCTTTCTATTTACCGGTCCATCTTGTTTTTGTATGCATTTCAAAGTAAGTTGCAGACATCAGTATACTTCCCCCAGATACTTGAGCATGCATATCACTAACTAGAATTCAATATTTTATGGTGCCTTTTTGTTTCTTTACAGGTAAAATTTATATAAAGTGAAATGCACAAATTTTAAGTGGACCATGAGGTCTGGCAAATATACACACACAGGCAACCTAAATCATCACCAAGGCACAGAACAGGAACATTACACACACAAAATTCCCTCACACCCTCTCCCAATAAATCCTCAACTGCCCAGAGGCAACCATTGTTCTGAATTTTTTTCACCAAAAATTAATTTTGCCAGCTCTAGAACTTCATATCAATGGAAAAAAACAGTATGTACTCTTTTTTTAAAAAAATTGAAGTATAGTTGATTTACAGTATTATATTAGTTTCAGGTGTACAACATAGGGGTTCAGTATAGAGTATATACTGTTTATGCTAGGTTTCTTTTACGCAATATAATGTTTTAGCATTCATTCATGTTGTTGTGTGGATCAGTAGTTTGCTTCTCTTTATTTCCGAATAGTAGTCCATTGTGTGAAGAAGATAGCTTAAGATTTATTCTCCAACTGATGAACAGCTGATCTGTTTCCAGTTTCGGTTCTTATGAATAAAGCTACTATGAATGTTCTTGTACATAGCTTTTTGTAGACATTTGTTGGGTTTTTTAAAGTATGTTTTTTAATGTACTTTTTCTAAAAAATAAATTTATTTATTTATTTTTGGCTGTGTTGGGTCTTCGTTGCGGTGTACGGGCTTCTCATTGCGGTGGCTTGTCTTGTTGCAGAGCACGGCCTGGGCTCTAGAGCACAGGTTCAGTAGTTGTGGCGCACGGGCTTAGTTGCTCCGCGGCATGTGGGATCTTCGCGGACCAGGGCTCGAACCCATGTCCCCTGCATTGGCAGGCGGATTCTTAACCACTGCGCCACCAGGGAAGTCCTAGACGTTTGTTTTCATTTATATTGGGTAAATACCTAGCAATGGAATTTGTGGGTCATAGGATATGCATATGTTTAGTTACATAAGAAACTGTCAGACTTTTTCGACGTGGTCATACTAACTCGTACTTTCACCATCAATGGGTGAGAATTCAATTTATTCCACATGTCCACCAACCTTTGTCTTCTTCGTCTTTAATATGAGCCATTCTGTTGGTGTGTATTCTTTATTCTTTGATAAACACATTAATACCATTAAAATCAGTCTGTTTTTAGAAAAAAAGTGTACCCTCACTTAGAGAAGTTAAGACTTTGCTTTCTTGCACTCACAGGAAATTGACATACTTTAAAATATATACATGCAGTCTCTCTTTTTTTCTTAGATTCTTTTTTGTCGTTTTTCTGTAGTTTTTTAAAAATGTGGCAAAATACACATGATGAAATTAACCACTTTAACAATTTTAAAGTGTACAACACAGTGGTATTAAGTACATGTATGATGCTGTCCACTCATCACTGTATCTAACTGCAGAACTTTTTCAACAGCCCAAATGGAAACCCCACTTTTCACTCACCCTTCTCCTTCCTCCAAGCCCCCAGCACCCACAAATCTGATTTTTGTCTCTACGGATTTTCCCATTCTGGATATTTCATATAAATTGGATACTACAAAATGTGGCTGTTCTATGATTATAGGATAGTAGGTATGACTATAGACTCTTTGGTTGCCAGGACACAACACAAAGGCACTCTGGGTAGATGAAAGGCAGAACATGTTGTTACTTACAGCTCCAAATGAGAGAAGGCTTCCTTGCAGGAACGCACTGGGTTGGCAGGGGACAGGGCAGCAAGAAGCCGGAGCCGTAGGAGGCAGCTCAGGTGTGACAAGCAGGGTGGGATTGAGCTTGGTTTTATGGGCTACCTGGGAAGTGGGAATTTTGAAGAATTATGTAGGTCTAAGGAAGAAGAGGTCACCCCTGTTAGGTATCTGGGAGCCTATGGTAGTTGGGAATGTTTGTACATACCCCAGGAGTGTCAGAGCCCCAGAGGGAAGTAGTTGGGGTGGATGCTTAGCAAACTGCCCACAAAGGGGAAATGAGAATTTTCACCATGACTTCAAATTGGGTCAAGAGAGCACTTGTGAAATATTATAGTACAGCAACCTTTTGTGTCAGGTTTCTTTCACTGACTACAGTGTTTTCAAGGCTCATCCATGTTGTAGCATGGGTCACTACTTCATTCTTTGCTGTGGCTGAATACTATTCCACTGTCTGGATATACCACATTCTGTTTATTCCTTCATCCATGTAATGGACATTTGGATGGTTTCCACCTTTTGGCTATTAGGAATAGTGCTGCTATAAACATTCATGTACAAGTTTTTATTTGAACACCTATTTTCACTTCTTTAAAGTATATTCCCAGTATATTCTTTAGAGTGGAATTGCTGGGTGGTATGTAATGTACTGAGGAATCTCCAAACCATTCTCTGAGTGGCTGCATGATTTTACATTTCTGTCAGAAATGGACAAAGATTCCAACTTCCCTACATGCTCATCAACACTTATTATTTTCCACCTTTTTATTATGACCAGTCTAGTGGGTATGAAGTGGTATCTCACTGTGGGTTTCTTTTTTCTTTTTTTTTTTTGCAGTACGCGGGCCTCTCACTGTTGTGGCCCCTCCTGTTGCGGAGCAAAGGCTCCGGACACGCAGGCTCAGTGGCCATGGCTCAGCGGCCATGGCTCACAGGCGCAGCCGCTCCTCGGCATGTGGGATCTTCCCGGACCGGGTCATGAACCCGCGTTGCCTGCATGAGCAGGCAGACTCTCAACCACTGCGCCACCAGGGAAGCCCTCACTGTGGTTTTGATTTGCATTTCCCTGATGACAGACGACAGTGAGCACCATTTTCTGTGCTTGTTGGCCATCTGTATATCTTCTTCTGAGAGATGTCTATTCAAGTCCTTTGCCCATTCCTAAACTGAGTTGTTTGTCTTTTTGCATGAAATCTATCTTAACTCCACAAGGCAACTTTCTTTTTTCTAAATAATTTCCCCTTATTTTCAATACAGGCATACCTCAGAGATATTGCAGGTTTGGATCCAAACCACCGCAACAAAGCAAATATCACAACAAAGTGCGTCACATAAATTTTATGGTTTTCCAGTGCACACACAAGTTATGTTTACACTATACTATAGTCTCTTAAGTATTGCATTATGTCTAAAAAAGCAATGTACCTACCTTAATTTAAAAGTAATGCTGTTGCGGGCTTCCCTGGTGGCGCAGTGGTTAAGAATCCACCTGCCAATGCAGGGGACGTGGGTTTGATCCCTGGCCCAGGAAGATCCCACATGCCGCGGAGCAACTAAGCCCGTGCACCACAACTACTGAAGCCCGCGCGCCTAGAGCCCGTGCTCTGCAACAAGAGAAGCCACCGCAATGAGAAGCCTGCGCACTGCAACGAATAGTAGTCCCTGCTCGCCGCAACTAGAGGAAGCCCGCGCGCAGCAACGAAGACCCAACGCAGCCAAAAATAAAATTAAATAAATAAATTTATTAAAAAAAAATAATAATAATGCTGTTGGAAAAACGGTGCTGATACGCGTGCTCAGTATGGGGTTGCCACAAACCTTCAATCTGTAAAAAATGCAGTATCTTCAAAATGTAAACAATAAAAGGAGGTATGCCTGTGTTTGTAGTTTTAACTTATTAAAAGATAAAGGTTTGCTTATTCCAACATGCAATATTTTTAAAAACACGGTTAAACAAAATATGTGCACTGTTTACGTAAATGGATCAACTTTTCAGATGACATTATTCTAGTTTTCAGAAAAGAACTGAATATCCTGATTAGAAGGCATTAAATTAAACTGAAATTCAAACCTTATTATCCTATTATCAGAACAGGTGGCAAAAACACTATTCTTTTTTTTTTTAACGACTTTATTGGAGTATAATTGCTTTACAATGGTGTGTTAATTTCTGCTTTATAACAAAGTGAATCAGCTATATGTATACATATATCCCCATATCTCCTCCCTCTTGCGCCTCCCTCCCACCCTCCCTATCCCACCCCTCTGGGTGGTCACAAAGCACCGAGCTGATTTCCATGTGCTATGCGGCTGCTTCCCACTAGCTATCTATTTTACATTTGGTAGTGTATATATGTCCATGCCACTCTCTCACTTCATCCCAGCTTACCCTTCACCCTCCCCATGTCCTCAAGTCCATTCTCTATATCTGCATCTTTATTCCTGTCCTGCCCCTAAGTTCTTCAGAACCATTTTTTTTTAGATTCCATATATATGTGTTAGCATGCGGTATTTGTTTTTCTCTTTCTGACTTACTTCACTCTGTATGACCGACTCTAGGTCCATCCACACCACTACAAATAACTCAGTTTCGTTTCTTTTTATGGCTGAGTAATATTCCATTGTATATATGTGCCACATCTTCTTTATCCATTCATCTGTTGATGGACACTTAGGTTGCTTCCATGTCCTGGCTATTGTAAATAGAACTGCGATGAACATTGTGATACATGACTCTTTTTGAATTATGGTTTTTTCAGGGTATATGCCCAGTAGTGGGATTGCTGGGTCATATGGTTGTTCTATTTTTAGTTTTTTAAGGAACCTCCATACTGTTCTCCATAGTGGCTGTATCAGTTTACATTCCCACCAACAGTGCAAGAGGGTTTCCTTTTCTCCACACCCTCTTCAGCATTCATTGTTTGTAGATTTTTTGATGATGGCCATTCTGACTGGTGAAAAACACTACTCTTGAACGTAACAGGAGATGTTAAATACAATGGAGAAATGATGAGTCTCCTCAATTAAACTTAATTAATCCTCCAAAATAGTATTTTAAATGTGGGCAAAAGTTCATCAAGCTATAGTAAGAAAGCTAAATTTTAATGCTGTTAAAATTAATCAAAAAACAGGCCTTGGCCACTATAATTCTAGGTAGTTTTTTTTGCCTGCATCAGACAAACTGTATCATAAACAGGAAAATCATACCCGACATGACCAGTTGAGGGATTTAACTTTTCACATACATACCAAATTGCAAACACCCAAGAGTCAGGGAACACACGAAAACTAACTCCTAGTAAATACTAACTGAATTCAACCCAGTTAGAAACCACAATTTCTCAAAGTAGAAAAACAGGCCAAAGCAATCCAATAGACTTCTTTCAAGTGCTAAATAGGTGGACAGAAAACATGTAAACAAGGATAAAATTTATTTAGTCTAGAAAAATGAGTGCAACTAAGCTTTATACCAAAATCTCTTTTAAGAAAATAAGAGGTTCCTTGGCCTAAAGGAAAATTTTTCTGGAGAACTGCCTTAGAGATGAGAAACAGGGCAAGAAAAAATGGACTTCTCTTTTGATCTCAGGAATCAGGGTGCACACTTGTTTCATTTAACATATTGGTACTAAATCTGGGAGAGGAAGGTCATAGTGACATATTTAGGTTGTTTGATGGACACAAATTGTTGTGTTATAAAAATGTCAATCAATAAATCAATAAATGTAGAAAGAATGATGGAATGAAAAAAAATCACAATTTGGCAACCATCTTAATAATTGATTAAGGCAAGAATCATCAATAGATGCTAAAATTATTGGGTGAAATTTTGAAGAGTGATAGGATATTTGCATAGTCTCAAAGTATCTCCCTATAAGACATTTATTAATTACAAAAAGAATTACAGTGTCTGCACAATGAAGAAATCTGGCTGACACCACCTTAATCAAGTGACCAACAGACATCATACTGAAATAATAGATACCACATACCTCCTAAGATGATGTACTGAGAAGCAGGGCGGGTACTCGGTTGAGGCAAGCAAGGCATTTGTAGCTTACCCTGTACTAGCTGAGAATGAATATCTCCTTAACTTTTGTGCACTGGGTACCTCCTTTGCCTCATCCAAGGCCCAGCCCTGCTAAGAAGAGCACGTTGCTTTTGTGCTGTTCTGGCCCGAAGTGCATAACCACCTGAATCTAATCAAAAAGAAACATCAGTCAAACTTAAAAGGAGGGACGTTCTAGGGCTTCCCTGGTGGCGCAGTGGTTGAGAGTCCGCCTGCCGATGCAGGGGACACGGGTTCGTGCCCCATCCCACATGCCGCGGAGCGTCTGGGCCCGTGAGCCATGGCCGCTGAGCCTGCGCGTCCGGAGCCTGTGCTCCGCAACGGGAGAGGCCACAACAGTGAGAGGCCTGCGTACCGCAAAAAAAAAAAAAAAAAAAAAAAATGAGGGACATTCTACAAAATGAGTAGCCTGTACTTTTCAAAAATGTCATTGTCACTAAAGACAAAGACTGAGCAATGGTGCCAAGTGAAAGGAGACTAAGAAACATGACACTGAATGCAGCACACAATCTGGGATTTTCTTTTTCTGTAAGAGACACTGTTGTGACCATCAGTGAAATCTGAATAAGAACTCTAGATTAGCTAACAGGATTGTGTATGATGATTGTACAAGAGAATATACTTGTTTTTAGGAAGTTCTGACTCAAGTATTTTGGAGCAAATGGGCATCATGCCAGCAACTTACTTTCAAATAGTTCAGAAAAACAGGTAAATAGATAAATAGAAAAAGATAAACTTAATGTGGTAAAATGTTAGCGTTTGGGAAATCTGGGTAAAGGCTATATAGCAATTCTTTGTGCTATCTTGTAACTTTTCTGTAAGTCTGAAACTGTATCAAAATCATTTTTTAAATCAAATATCTAATAGGAGAAACTAGGGAGGCTAGGAGGAGGCAACGTGTACAAAGCAGTACATTTTCCAGAACTGAAGACCCAGGTCTTCAGTCTGAAGGATAAACTAAAAAGAAGACCACACCTGTGAAGACCAGAACACTGAATCTGAATAGAAAATCTTAAAGGCACATGAGAGAAAAGACAAGAGTACCCACAAAAGAATGAGAATTAGACTGGCAGCAGACTTCTCATTAGTAATTACAGCTAGAAGCCAATGGAACAATATTTTCAAAGTGCAAAAGGAAAAGCTGTACACTAGTATTCTCTACCATGTCAAACTATCTTTGAAAAGTGAAGATACATGTGTAGATATTCAAAAACTGGGGAAGTTCACTCCCCAAGGATCCTCACTGAAAAGAACTACTTACTTGTATCATCTGAGAGAAAGGAAACTGGCTTAGAAAGATGGAAGTTGAATGAGATATGAAAGGCAATGCTGGGAAAATAAATTGATCTACATGTTGCTAAATCTAAATACGGAGACTTAGAGGGACAGAGAGATGTGCACATTCTCAGCTGAGCTCAAATAAGATGACATTCTGCCTTCCTCTTTCAGCCTTCATACTGTAAACAGATGTCCTTTCTACTGTCTATTTAGTGCCGCATTTTTCACATGCTTGTGCTTTTTGTTGGTGATTTTGTGTTTAAAATGGCCCCGGCATAGTACCAAAATGCTCTGAAGTGTTTCTAAGCCCAGGAAGGCCACGATGTGCCCTGCAGGGAGAATACATGTGTTAGATAAGCTTCACTCAGGCATAAATTATAGCGCTGTCAGCTCTAAGTTCAATGTTGATGAATCAACAATATATATTAAGTAACATGTTTTTAAATAGAAACACATATTGAACAAGGTTATGTACTGATCAGTCATTGGAAATGTGACCAGAGGCTGCAGGAGCCTAACCCTATATTTCCTCCAGCAGCAATGATTGAGTATTTGCCAATTGTGTTGGCCATAACTTTATAGAACAGTAACTACTGCAAATAATGAGAGTCAACTGTAATTCTTTTTCAGTTAACTTAAAATCTGCTGTTTTTTATGGCTCGTTATTTCTAGTTTCTTTACTTTGTGCTCTGAATTAATTAGATTTTATTCTGAGTTTCATCCCCTTTGTAGTTAAAGGATCTATCTTATTAATAAAGCATAACAGAGATTATTAAGGCACACTATCTAGAGCTACAATTTGTGAAATACAACCTGTAGTAACTGTATTTCAAAACAGGGCTTTTCCTTCCTTGACAGGATAAAATGTAAGCTTGCCAACTGAATGTTCTCATTGCTTAGAATCACTTCAAGTAGTGTGGATTTACTCAAAACATATAAAGGAACCAGGAAGTGTCAAGCTATTACACTTAGCTTTATGTAAGCATGTCATTTGGTGAAAACCCCAAGTCCACAATCTGGCCCACATGTCACGAGGACCAAGCTCATTTACAGTCAGTCTGGAACGGGCAACTTCTTTTTGGGATGGGTTGCATCTCAAATTACTGAGATCAATCTGCTAAATTCAAGAGTTCTGAGTTACGTATGCAGATGACATCACCTTATGCTCATAGTAAAGGATTCAGAGTACTGTGTGCAAAAGGGACTTTTTAGAGTGATGGAGATATTTTCTATATTAATGGTGGTGGTGATGGTTTCAGGGCTGCATATGTTTGTCAGAAGTCATAAAACTGTGCATCTCAATAAGTATGACTTCAAGAAAAGAATCCTGTGGGATCTGGGGAAAAAATAATGCCAACAGAGGCTAAGCAATATGTAAGGAGATGTTTCCTTCTTTATTCTGTCTTATTTTTAGCCAAAAGGCCAAGACAGAAATCTTTATTTTTGAAAACTTACCTCAAAAGTAGTAACAGTTACTTTTCTACATTTTCTTCCACAGTACCATTCTTTATTTTGGATTTAAAATTGCCTTCTACAAAAATTCAAAATTTTTCCTCAAAAAACAAAGTTTTATTTGTATCCATGAATTCAAAAGTGTTTTCAGCCATTCTCTAATGTGGTTTAAATCTTAACTCACAGAACTCATTCATTTGAGACTTTATAATCTCCCTAGTTGAATAAAGGCTTCTGACCACAAGTGAAACAGGATGATTGGGATGAGGAGGGAGGTCGAATGCTTTTGTTTTGTTTTGTTTTGTTTTGCTTTGTTTTTGCAGTACGCGGGCCTCTCACTGTTGTGGCCTCTCCCGTTGCAGAGCACAGGCTCCGGACGCACAGGCTCAGCAGCCATGGCTCATGGGCCCAGCTGCTCCACGGCATGTGGGATCTTCCCGGACCGGGGCACGAACCCGTGTTCCCTGCATCGGCAGGCGGACTCTCAACCACTGCGCCACCAGGGAAGCCCTAGGATGCTCCTTTTAAGCCATGGCCTCTCTTCAGAACTTTCCAGCCTCTGGGTGTTCACAAACATGAGAAACCTGGCCACATAAGGCTTCTTCCCCTCCCACAATGTATACAGACAGGTGAGTGGAGGAAAAGATTTCCTGTCACTTAATCCACTTCAGGAGGGGAGAAGTTAAGACACGGAGCAACGAGCCAGCTCATGTTTCTGACACTGGATGCCTCAGAAGGGCATGGAGATGAGCAAATACCTGGGCAGGTGTGGCAGGTGTGGCTCTGGAAAGGACCTTAGCAGCACAATGGTGAGAAATGGGCAGGGTCTGGATCTTAAGTTGGCCCGGATGGAGGAGGCCAGGGCTTATAACCATGATTACTCAGAGCTGTGTAGGGAGGACAGACTTCATCAGCTGATGACAGTATTCAGGCGGTTCTGAACGGTGAATTGGGGACTATGTTACTCAGAGTGCATGCCAACGGCATTCCAGACCACCACACTGGGATCCAGAGAGGAAGTCCTCCTGGCTTTGAGGACTATAGAAAGGTGGGGAGGGCTATGGTGTTTAGGTTTTTTTGAATTTTTATTGGAATAGAGTTGATTTACAATGTTGTGCTAGTTTCAGGTGTACAATAATGTGAATCATTCATACATATACATATATCCACCCTTTTTTTAAGATTCTTTTCCCATATAGATCATTATAGAGTACTGAGTAGAGTTCCCTGTGCTATACAGTAGGTCCTTATCGGTTATCTATTATATATATATAGTAGTGTGTATATGTCAATCCCAATCTCCCAATTTATCCCTCCCCTGCCCGCTTTCCCTCCTGGTGGGAGGATTATGGTCCTGTGGGAATCGAAGCTTGCACAATTTGGAGGGCCCACTTTAGGAAAATAATACAGAAAGAATCCACTTTTGCAAATGCCATAAAGCACAGGATGCTGAACAGTTTGCTAGGGCTCTGCTCAGGGCCTCGGTAGGAGCCCATGCAAAGTGGGGGACATGAAGACATACTACGGTAAGTCTACCCCTGTGTTGAGGCTAGGGCTGCAGACGCAGTCAGGAGTGGAGCTACAGAGCAGGAAGCCGAAGAGGGAGTCCAACCCAAGTTCAGCTGAGCTCATGAAATAAGGGTGAAAAGAAAGGATGTGGTTTGATGCTCACGTGGGGATCTGGGGCTCAGTCCTGATGTTCCAGGCGCCAGGCTCAGGGCAGGCTGCCTGACCTCCTTCCACATCAGAAGGGCTGCATCGGTGGTCAGATGACGACAAGCCCAGATGAAAGCAGACGTTAGGAAGGGTTCACTGCCCTCTGTGTCCTGTAGCCACGTCAGGCAGAAGGTAAGGTCTGATAAGGACTTGCAAACATTAACTTGTTTGTTCATTTAGTCATTCAGCAGTTACTTTGTACCTCTTGGAGGAAAAATGACTAAGGCCCTGTTTCTGTCCTCAGGGAGCTCACTGTCTAAAAGCAGTGTCTGACACCTAAACATGAAGCAGCCAGCACCCCAAAGGAAGTCACCTGTGGACCCCAAGAGTCTCTGAGCGGTGAGGAGGACTGTTCTGGTTTTAGCATTGAATGTCCTGTGTTTCAAGAAATTCCTCAGTCCCTGGCAAATAGGGACAGTTGGTCACCCTAGGAGGGAAGGACAGTGATTTGTTTCCTTGGAGGGAGGAGGGCATCGAGTGAGGTCCCTGGACTCAGCCTTGAAGCACCATCCATTTCCCTTCAGGGAGTCCCAGGGAATGCTGGCTCACACGCTTTCTGATCCAGCCCTGAGTAACCGCATCCACGTTTCTCAAGAGCCTGGGAGGCTGGTGCAAGTTGTAATTCTGGGCCTGCTGCCAGAGGAGAAAGGGTAAGGAGAGACAGTGGTGGGGAATGAGCCTGGGAGAAAGCCTCAGTGGCCACCTCTGGGCCAAGCCCAGAATCTGAGGGGAAGCAGCAGCTAAGCCAGAGGCAGACCAAGGCCATCAGGTGATGGAGCTCAGAGCAGCAGTGGCCTCTGAATCCAGAACAATGAACCGACCCACTAGCAAAGGGACTTTCAGAGTTTCTGAGCTCTGTGCCCGCAGCCACTTGCTCCTTTCCCTGAGGGCGGAGCAGGGTGAGAGGCGCTAGCAGAGAACAATGAAGGAGGAGGAAACACAGTATCCCTTTGTTCCCCCAGGCCTCTCCTAGGCAACAGTCTGTCCAGGTTAGGGAATTCACTCTGGATTCTTAATCTGAGCTCTTCATGTTTAGTTTATCCCACACCCACCTGAAACCTCATGCCAAGTATTGTGTATATAAGCATGTTCTTGGGAAGATCGCGTCATCAGGATCTCAAAGTTGTTCAAGATCAGAAACAGATTAAGAAACACTAGACTAAGGGGTTGCTAAGCTCCCTGTTTTCACAGTCTATGATTCTTTGTTAATACTCAAGATCACTTGATGCGGATGTACAAAAAGAATCACAAAAGAAGTTACTGTAGGTGTCCAAGAAGCCCAAGAATTATCACTTTGAGAAATATGCTAAATGCTCATATCAGGAATACAAAACAGCTTTCTCTCTTGTGAAAGGGGACCCGGGATGGTTAATTTTATGTGTCAACTTGACTAAGCTAGTGGGCACACTATAAAGGTGCCCAGTTGTTTGGGCAAGCACCAATCTAGATGCTGCTGTGAGATATTTTTTAGATGTGATTAACATTTAAATCAATAGACCTTGAGTAAAGCAAATGACGCTTCACAATGTTGGTAGGCCGCATCCAATCAGTTGAAGGCCTTAAGAGCAAAGATCGAGGTTTCCCAAAGAAGAATTCTCCTTAAGATTGCAACATAGGAACCCTGCCTGCGTTTCCAGCCTACTGCCCAGCAGAATGTAGACTCAGACTGTAACATCAACTCTTATCTGAATTTCTAGACTTCCAGCCTGCCCTAAAGATTTCTGGGACTTGCCAGCCCTCACGAGCATGTGAGCCAATTCCTTAAAATAAATCTCAATCTCTATCCTATTGGTTCTCTTTCTCTGGAGAACTCTGGCCAGACTACGTGACTCATTAGTCATTTATTTCAAAATTACAATACTGGGGATTAACATAGTATATATGACTCACCAAAATGGTCACCACTGGTGAAGGCAGTCCTGGGGCCATTTGGAACGAATGAGTACTATTAGAGAGTTACAGGGTACAAAGACAAAGATTAAACACAAAAACAAAAACCATGCTCTTCCAGGTGCTTGTTCCAAGTTTCAAGTAATATGGCCAAAGAACCATTGGTCAAAGGCCATTGGTCAAATGGGCTGAAAGCAAGTGGGTTAACATGACAAATTGTTCAAAAGAACGATTTGGCTCAAAATGAATATCCCTTACTTTTTTTTCCCCTTACTTTTTAATTGATATACCACTCTGCACTGTGAAACTTTTTCACAAAGAGCACATATCCATATTACTTTCATAATTTTACAAAAAGAAGACATTGAATATTTTCAGACACTGGTATTTTTGGAGTGCTGGTGTGGTGATGGTGGAAAGGTGGCTGAAGCGGGCATTAACGCCTCCGCACTCCCCGCCTGTAAGGACCACCCCATGGGAATCCCCCTGGGCTCGAGGCTGGTGACCAGAGCTGCAGGAAACTCGAAATTTCCGCAGGCCTCCTTCTCTGTCCCCTGCATGGAAGAGCCCACGCTCTTCGGGCAGGAGTGAAAGGTAAAGGGCCCTTGAGGGACTTCCATGTTCCTGAAAAGGCAGTCGTTGGGGTGGAGCTTGATGGTAAAAACAGCCACCCCTGGCTTTGTCCCTTCTTCCCCACCAGAGGGCTGGGGAATGTTCAACTCATTTGAGTGTTTATTTCATTGAGCAAGTATTTTTTGATGTGTATTATATGTGCAAACCTGACCAGGTTTTCTGAGAAGTCTTGGGGGTAAAACCCTCAGTTTATTAATGAATACCTTCGGCGGAATTTTGAATTTCTTTTCTTTTAATTTTTCTTAATAGAGATTCATAATACGTAATTGGGTTGAAAGAAATGCAGGCACTGCCGCAGGGTACGTGGAGTTAGGAGGGAAATCACGAAAATTACGGGCCAGGGCAACGTTGAGAGCTGCCGGTGTTTGGAGAACCGGGCGGCACGGGTGACCCGGGACTCCAGGGACCCTCCACCTTCCTGCTCGCCTCCACGCACCCCACGCTGCCGCCGAGACCGCGCTCTCTCCTGCAAAGGGTTCCTGCGCCGCCGTGACGTCACGGCGTCGGGGCGGGGCCCGAGGCGGGGGCGGGGCTGTTCCCGGATCTCGCGGAGGGGGCGGGCCGGGGGCGGTGGCCCGGCGGGGAGCGCTCAGCCTCTGAGGTACGGGCGTTTAGAGCGCGCCCGCTCGGCTGGAGGCAGGTGCGGAGAGGCGTGGGGGTCGGGATGCCAGGGCCGCCCACAGTCGCGGAGCAGACGCGCCCCGAGCAGAGCGCGCCGGACCAGCGGCGCGCAGGCTTCGTGCTGGGGCTGGACGTGGGCAGCTCGGTGATTCGCTGCCACGTCTATGACCGCGCGGCGCGGATCCGCGGCTCCAGTGCTCAGAAGGTGACCGAGGAGCTGGCGTCGGGGCAGCGGGTCTGGATCGCGCGGGGCACCCGGGATCGGGTCGCGGGGGGGCGAGAGGGCGGGACCTCCTCATGCGGCTTGGCGCAGCCACCTGCAGCACCGCGGGCCCTCCGACCTGAGCGGCGCGCTGGGACCGGCCAAGTCTCCGCATTCCCTCCCCGGGCAGGGCTGAAACCTGCGCGCCCTTCCTGTCCCGGCTGAAGATAGCAGGGGCTCGGTTTGTGACCTGGGGTCGCTCACTCGCTTCCGCTCACCTGAGGATTCGCCTCTCTGGCCTCACCTGGGTGGGACTGCGGTGACTCCCGGGGCAGGGCAGGGCAGGCTGGCTGCGCGTATACAGTCAGAGGGTGCTTTGTGACTTGCTTGGTTTCTCCTGTACTTCCTTGATAGGCATCCAACCCTGTCTTTATTTACATTTAGGATTTTCAAATCTTGTTGGAATTTAAGTTTATGTTCGTAATTCAGTTATCATCATTAACTGATTCTCAAAGTGCTGAGCAACTGATTCCCAGAGATATGAGAAGTATTGGACAAGTTTCGAAGGCTGTGTTGTCATTACTTTTCTCATTTCCATCTTTGACAATTCATGAAAGTATCTTTTTTTCTGGTTTGAGAAACCTATCAAGTCATTAGTTGTTATTAGTAAAGCAACTAACAGATTGGTATTCTTCTGTTCTCGTTTTAATGAAGTGTTGATTTCTACACAGTTGACAGCATGCCAAAAATAATGTTGATTCCATGTGATGTTTCTTATTTACTCTTCTTTCCAATACCAACATCTTTTTATGTTGGCGGTGTTGGGGGAACAGGAGCTATTAGTTACCTAACCCATTTCCAGCAGCACTGGACTCCCTCATTTGCTTGATTCCCACCCTTTTCCCCACCCCCTTAGAAGTGTTTTTCAGCTGCAGGGGTTGCCCAGGAGCAGGTCCAGCCAAAAGACTGCTTTGAGCGTTTGATTTCAGGACTTCCTCATTCTGGTTTCAGGACCAGGACAGGGAGCTGGGACTAGAGCAGCTCCCTGGTCCCTCTTCTGTTCACCTCTGCAGGAACACTGCCCACCACCCACACACCCCACCCCTAAACCCACCTGAAAGGACAGCTGAAAGGCGGATTCTGTCCTTCAGCGACTATGTCCTCCTTATCTTTTTATGAGTCTTTATCAGAACACGATGATACTTTACACACAGTCTCCCTTACAATTCTAGACACAAAGTACTTTTGTTTTAAGCAGTGATTTTTTTTCAAAGAAGTTGAAGTGTTTGAAACCGAAGGGATGCAGGAATTGTTAGAAGATCAAGTTTCACAGTTGCTATATAATTTGGGGGGAATCATTTTTTTAGAAATGAGGTAAGAATCTCAAAGATGAATCGAGATTGCTGTGAGCAGCATTAGACTAGAATGGTTTGGTCAGACTCAAAACTGTGGCGAAGGTGTCTGGAAAGGTATGTGAGTAAATAAAAATACAAAAATTCCTTGCCCTCAAAGGATGAAGTGCTATATCTTAAATTAGGAGTTGAAAGCAGTGCCTCCCAACCTGTGATAGGCGTTTACAGCAGTGCTTCTGAAAGTGTGGCTCCCAGCTGCTGGGGTTGAAGAGAAAAACTAAGATTTAGAAACTTGTGTAGCAACTTGGCAGTCATTTTATGTCTGTTGACCTCAAAAATAAAAATTTGGGATTTTACTTTGTATGTCCTTTTTTCCTAGAAAGTTGTTTTAATTGTGTCTTAAAAATTGTTGGTTCACAATGAATTACAAATCAGAGAAAAAACCAAACAACAACTGGTCCTTTACTTCAGATGGCTTGAGTTCTTTGGGAAGAATGGTCTTGTTGGTCTACATTGCTTCTTAGCACCAGGCTTATTACTTCATGAGTACAGAATAAATAACTGAATTGCATTTAATCAAAGTATTAGGAAATCAGTTTGCTTCATGGGACTCTATGGATTAGACACGGAACTTGTGTTTATTTACTCAAGTGAAAATCACACCTCTGCTAAATTATGTTGGAAAGAATGTATAATAGAAACCCAAACGTCTTAGTATAGGATTTGATTGATATTGCTAAATAAATAGCTTAAAAAGGAGAGAAAGAAGAACTGAACAGATCACCCTTTAGAGATAAGAACAAAGTAGGCTTTGTTGGTCTTTTAATTAAAATTGAAATCCCAAACAGGAGCCTTTACATTAGAAGGCTAGTACTAGGTCTCTCAGAAGACTTTAATTTGATCTCTTATCTCATTTTTAGCCTTTTTCTATAAGTTGTATTTTTTAAAAAATCTTTCTATGGATTCTTAAATATTGGCATTATATACTAGAGTAGTATTCACAGTTAGAAACCCCACATGTGAATATTTGATATTTTTAGTTTTTCAAAATGAAGAAGGTTCCTCATGTTCCCCATTGAAACATCATGCCATTGTGAGAAACCGTAAAAGATGATAACATCTTGGTTGGAAGAACAGGACAGAAAGGCCACTCCAAAGAAAACAGTGGACTCTCCAATACTGTGTACCCTCTGGACATTCTTGAAAAACACTGGTTGTTGTCTTGTTGTCTTTTGTTTTTAATCAACAAAACACGTTTTCTTCTTAGCTTTGATTATATTCTTGATCTAATTTCGGTTTGGTCTTCTAAACTATTGTGACATGTTTAGGGATGATGAGCTGTCCGGGTTGGTGGAGTCGGGGAAAGGGACCCTGAAGTGCCAGGGACCCTGGTTTGTAGGCTTGACGCGATTATGGCCACGGAGTACGCGGGCCTCTCACTGTTGTGGCCTCTCCCGTTGCGGAGCACAGGCTCCGGATGCGCAGGCTCAGCGGCCATGGCTCACGGGCCCAGCCGCTCTGCGGCATGTGGGATCTTCCCGGACCGGGGCACGAACCCGTGTCCCCTGCATTGGCAGGTGGACTCTCAACCACTGCGCCACCAGGGAAGCCCAAAAGTTGTATATATTTAAGGTATATAAATTGATGTTTTGGTATACGTATACATTGTTAATTAAATAACACAATTAATGTTAATTACTCATCATGAGTATACAGATGAGATACTCATCATCTCACATGGTGACCATTCGTGTGTTTGTGTGTGTGGGTGTTGAGAACACTTGAGAACTACTCTCTTAGCAAATTTCAAGTGTATAATACATTATTATTAACTCTAGTCACCATGGTGTACATTAGGTCTCTAGACCTTATTCATCTTATAACTGAAAGTTTGTATCCATTTCCCCCACTCCCCTAATAATTGTATTTTTTAATCCTGAAATTGTTAGAATTTCTTTTTTCTTTTGTTTTTTTTGGCCATGCCGCTCAGCTTGTGGGATCTTAGTTCCCCGACCAGGGATTGAACCTGGGCCTTGACAGTGAAAGCGCCAAGTCCTAACCACTGAACTGTCAGGGAATTACCAAAATTTTGTTTTTCTTCATGTCTTTTATTTCTTTGCTTAGACTTTCTATTTGTTTCAAAAGAATTCACCCTTACTTCTTGGAGCATTTTTATAATAGCTGCTTTAAAGTCTTTATCAGATATCTGTGTTATGTTGGTATTGGTATCTATTATCTTTTCCCATGTGAGCTGAGATTTTTCTGATTCTTAATATACCTTGTAATTTTGGATTATATCCTGGGCATTTTGATTATCATGTTATAAGACTCTGGGTCTTGTATAAAGTCTATGACAAATGTTGATATTTTTCTTTTAGTAGGCAGTTAATGCAGCTGTGTTCAGGCTACAAATGCTGACCAGCCTTCCTTGGACTTTGGTTTCAATGTTAATTCTGTTTTTAAGATCTTGGAGGTACTATTTGGATCTGCCCTGTGTAGTATGTGCCACCTAGAGGTCAGTCTGGGACCTGGGCAGTGGTCTATTTTTTCAGTTCTGCTTTTAACATCGTTGCTATGCTGTCTGCTATTATATTCATATGCGTGCAGCTTCCAGGTGAGCCTAGGAATTCATCCACAACTTTCTGGAGTAGCTTTCCCAAGCTCTTCCCTCTCAGATCTTCCTGGGATTTTTGGTTCCCTGAGCCTCCCCCTTTTGGGTCCTCTTGCCAGAAGCTGGAGCTTTCATTATCCCATTCTGCTGGACACTTCCTATGTCCACATCTGAGGCTAGGCATCAGGAGCACACAGAGAGAAAAAAGCCATCGGGGGTTCACCTTACCCTCTTGGGCCCCCAGCTCCTCTGATTAGAGAGGAAGTTTCACCTCCCTCAGTATTTTGGGTGCTTGTGGTTACTGCTGCAGCCACCACGATGGGATAGCCAGGATATAAAAGGATGGAGGCGGGTGTGGGGGGATAAAAAACAAAAGTGAGGGATTTCTCGCATTCCCTCTGAGTGTTAGCAAAAACTCTGCAGGCGTTTTCACTGCACCCTGATACCCACTTCTGGTTTTCAGGCTGCCTTGAGTCCAGGCCAGGGGGTACCAGAAGAAAAGTGGGAAACTCACCACCAGTTCAGTGGTATTCTAATTCTTATCTTCTTCCCCAGTCTGCCTGCCACCACATGTTTTTTGCAGTGCACAGATAGCTGCTCCATGCATTCTGTCCAGGTTTTACATCTGTATTCAGTGGGAAAGAGGGGGTGGAGTGTGCTTACTCCATCATAGCTTGAACCAGAACTCAGTACTTTATTTGCTAATTTAAGTTTTTTTTTTAAGTTTGACTTTTTTTTAAATTACAAAAACAACACATCTTCATTGTAGAAAACCTGAAAAATAAAGGTAAACTTAGAAAATAAAATAAAGCTAAAATCTTCTGTAAACTTATGAACTGAAGAAAACTGTTATTTTGGTGTATCCTTTTTTATTTCATATATGTATTTTTAAAAATTAATTAATTTATTTATTTTTGGCTGCATTGGGTCTTTGTTGCTGCGCGTGGGCTTTCTCTAGTTGTGGCGAGCAGGGGCTACTCTTTGCTGCAGTGCACGGGCTTCTCATTGTGGTGGCTTCTCTTGTTGCGGAGCATGGGCTCTAGGTGCGTGGGCTTCAGTAGTTGTGGCACGCAGTCTCAGTAGTTGCGGCTCACAGGCTCAGTAGTTGTGACTCGCGGGTTCTAAAGCTCAGGCTCAGTAGTTGTGGCACAAGGGCTTAGTTGCTCTGCAGCATATGGGATCTTCCTGGACCAGGGCTCGAACCCATGTCCCCTGCATTGGCAGGCGGATTCTTAACCACTGAGTTACCAGGGAAGTCCCTGTATATGTATTTTTTCCATGTTAACAATAAAAATGAATTAGGTAATTAATAAAATCTTGTTTTAAATTATTTTAACCAGTAACCTTAAGACCCAGATGCTATTGACTTGATCTAATGTTGTTTATACTAAATCTTCTCTTTTCCTAAATAGGTAAAAAGTCTTTATCCTCAAGCTGGCTGGGTTGAAATTGATCCTGATATTCTCTGGCTTCAGTTTGTTGCTGTAATAAAAGAATCTGTCAAAGGTATTTGGATTTATAGAAGTAAAGATAGGCAGTAAATATGTTTTGTGTGTAATAAAGAGTTTTCCTCAGGCGTCTGTAGAATTTTGTGGGTTTCCTAAGTTACACATACAATATTTTATTGGGGTCACAGTTTCCCAGTAGTTTGGGGAGGGGAACATTTGTGGTTTACACTGAACCACTTTGTCAAGGAAAGGTAACAGCAGCTCTGTCCTCTGCTTTAACTCTTTTTGAGCT